>NW_015094507.1:3975069-3980364 GCF_001431845.1 Calidris pugnax
CCCCGAAGTCAACAAAAGCAAGGAATTTCTATTAGGATATTAGGAATGGCAACGGCTAAAAACAGCCTAAACTGCCAGAAAAAGTGAATGAAACCAACCGAAAAAGAGTGCTTAATTAGTAATAAAAAAGGCGAATATATCTGATCTTAGCTTTATATAAAATAAGTTGCTACGGTTTATAAAGTTTCTCAAACCCTTCCTTTAAAACTCTACATAATAAATTAGAATATAAACACTTCCACAAGCCTCATGGGAAGCAGCAGGGACCTAAACCAAACCCAGAAACAAGCTTCAGTTAAAGCACTGCAGATCGAACAGCTTCAGCATAGACAGACACTTGGTTTCCAGCTGGTCCTACACAACTCCTAGGCTGGTCACAAGATGACCCAAACCAGAGTCTAGACTGGGACTCAGCAGCTCATTCTGCACTAGAAAGAAGTGCTTGATAACAGATAAGAAAGGAAGACTCACACAGTGAATTTGACAATCTGGTTGATGCTGAACCATACTTCCTTAGCAACAGTTTTCAGTTACCTCTTCTTTACACAGCCTAATTTATGGGCGATCGTAAAGCTGAAAAATTTCAACTTACAATGAAAAACCTCTCTGAAGACTTCTTAAAGCAACTTCACACCTTACGCAAAAACACTAGTGTAATGCTCCCAGATCATTAACAATCAGTGCGATCAGGCTCACAGTTCCCAGTTCTGCTAAATACAAGAACATAACAGAAAAATCCCACACGTGAAAGGCTACGGAGAGAATAACCAAACTGCGTCCACCACAAACACCAGGAGCTCCAGCAGCTTCACAAAAGCACGTAACAGAAGGAAATCATTCTAAAGCTACATAACAAACTGAAATAAAAGTGAAGCATATACTGTTGGTCAGATGTATTTTTTTTTTTTTTTCACATCTGGGCAAGACTACCCATCTACTGGGATTCCAACAAGAAGTCATAGTACGAATCAAAACCCAACAGCCGCTAAAGAACAACTGCACGTCATTGCCAAGTACAGGTACTGTCATGCAGCGAGTCTTACGCGGTGGCAGCCGAAGTGCTTGTAAAAAAGTGTCTAAAGGAAAAAACTCATCACATTTACTACAGCATTTTGATAATAAAACGAAAGAAGCTGTAATGAGACAACAGGCCAATCTGTTTTCCAAAGCGCTATCTGAGAGGGTGAAACTTTACTACTTATAAGCAAGCCTCCTCTAAACCTTTACACATTTTATTCAACAGATTATTAGTAGAAATTACTTGGCCGCAGAACAGGTTTTTCTGGGGAGGAGGGAAGAATTTTCTTCAGTAGCTTTTAAAGTCTTCACTAATGTTATAACCCTTATTTTTAGTCAACATCTCTTTTGTTAATCCTCCCTCAGTAACTATGAAATTACTAACCAGCAACTGCTTATCACTAAAACATTCCAGGATGAAATGTTTTATGTACAGCCTGCCTGGATGAGTGTTCTCATGGTACAAACACTCCATTAAAATGTTTTTTCTTCTATTCTTGTACATCTCTGCTGATATTTGGCAACCCTGTTCATGTTTTGTTATCTTGACCGATTAAAAGCCAGTAAATTAAACCAAATACAAACGTCTGGCATCCACACTTCAGCAAAAACTCACTGAGGCCACAAGACTCACATTTTTCCTAACATTTCTCTTGATGTATCAAGGCAGCAGTATTATACTGCGCCAGTAAGCATGGGGAAAAAAACTTACATTAAAGACTTGAACCGTAGGAGGATCTTAACTTTATCCTCCATAGCCATCAGAAGAACAGAGAACCCAAAGTGACCAGAAATTAAGGATGTTCTCTATCTGCAGTGAAGCAGTGCCAAGAATAAGAAGTGTCATTCCGAGTATCATTGATTTGATGAACTAGGTAATAAAGAGTCAGGTAGAAGTATCTTTGTCAGCCACAACTTCCCAAGCACTCTGGAGTCACTGAAGCAGCTTTTCTCATCTCTTTTGCCCCATGAAAGGTACAGAAGACTGACTATACGATACACAGAGAACCTGGATGCACGCTGTCTGGAACAGTTGCCTCAGTTGAGGAAGCAAATAGCCCTCAGCTGTCAAGCCACACCAGTCTAATCAAATTCTGACAGCACCCCTTGTTAATTGCTTTGAATCAGTTGAGCAATTTGAGGTAGCAGAACATCTGTACTGTAAGGAAGTTCTTTTGCTTTTCTCATTCATAGAATTCCTTAAGGTATCAATTAGTAAGGATGACATGCTTTCTACTGTAAAAACCAACATATCAGGGAAGAAGCAAGTCACAGGCATGCAGAGAAGTTCTGACAAGCAAGACGAAGCCACAAGGAAAGATATTTAGGAAAAACTATCCAAAAGTTTATGACTAGAATAAAGCATATAAATTCACTAGTGAAGGAACCCCAATGCGGGAAGGAAGATGCATCACTTGGCAGGTGTCCCTTCTGAGTCCATTTTCCAAGATGTATTAAAAGCCATGTATCTCCATCTCCAGCCACCCAAGAGCTGTGGTGTTTCATGTGTCTTGAATCTTCTGTCTTCAGCCCCAGCATCTCACCTTCTGTCCATCTCTGCAACTACAACTTCAGACACCAGCTGTTATTCTTACTTCCTTTTCTTGTACCTCATCATCATGATTACTGCCTTCCGTCAGCAACCAAGGTTCTCTGCAACACTTCTCTTTTGCTGCTTCAAAATTACAGTGACCAGGCAGAGAAGCATCTCAGTACACGTAACTTTCTTCCTAATTGAGACTCCAGTACACTATCTTGACAGCATCTGAAGGAGAATCGGAAGAAAAGGAATTACATTATGATCTGAATAGCACAAAAGCTGCTTTTTGCAAATGCAGCTGCAAATACAGTTCTATTATTAAGGTTCACGTTGAACAAAATACAAGGCATGGTCTCCTAAGAATTTGTTGATGTAGGAAGAAATTTATTCTTATTACATAGTCTTAGTTTTGCTGCTTAATTAAAAAAACAAAACACCAGAATCAAAATAGCTTGCTTTTTCCCAATGAGGTATTTGCAATGATTCAACAATACCTATTTTTTAAGGCGATTCTGAGGCTGTAGTTTGAGCTCTGCATTGCAAGTCAACTCACAGTTACAAAAGGGCAATAGCACTCTAATGATTCAGTCCACAGGTGGCATCTTTCCCCAGTAGCTGCAAACACTCCATCCCGGAGTGTCAACAATGCTAAATTAAACACTACTCTCCACATTGGAGATACCAATTCAACACAGGTCTTCCCAAACTACTGCATCTCATCTCCAGCTATGCAAGAAATCATCATAATCCTATTTGTGCATCTACCTGGTTTCAAGGCAGAGTTCAGAAAGCAGCTCACTGACTACCTGAGAGTGAGTGTCAGCATCTGGTCAGCTAATGGGAAACAAAGGAAAGGTTCTTCTCTAGTAACAAGAAGATGTTCAAGAGCTTCACATAATCTGACTCCTACTGAGATAGCATGCTCTGGCAATTTATCAGACAAAGCCACAAGGCACTAGTTTCCCTCCAGGACCATTCTCCCTTTGACCTCAGTGGCATATGCTGCCATGTTCTCCATTTTACTAGTCCCACACACTGGCCTCCAGGTACAGCTCATGTCTTTGGGCAGTAGAGCAAGGGCTCAGTGTCTCGAACCCACTGGCTGCAATGCTGCAGTGTCGCACCTGACTTGTGTGCAACGACAGATGACTGTCAAAGCAAGTATGCTGCAACATTCATGGTTTTATCTGCCACCTATGACAGGTTCATTACTTTATGGGGCCTTCATGAGGGCTAAATAATATAATACAGTAAGTTAGTAAATATTATAATACAGTAAGTTAGTAAAATACCTAATTTGGCTTCTCCATTAATGAAGAGGTCATGAAGATAATAGTTTAGTATTTTCATCTGCCATTTAGTTTTCCTGTAACTCAAGTATTCAGCTGCTCATTAAGTCAGAAGACTTAATATGGACAGATTCTTCATTTCTACTTTTACAGGGACAGTAATAGTAAGCAGCAGAAGACTATGCTTCTGGAGCACAGGGGGCAACAGCCTGAGAAAAGATAAGGAACAGGTGGTAATCTCATGAAGAACTGAGGTTGAAAGAGTTAACACCTGCCAGACAGTTGCAAGTTTGAGCGTGAAGCCTTCAGAACTAACTCCACCTCACCTCTCTATCCACTGTAAGAAACAGAGCACAACACAACAAAACCAAGACAACTATACCTTGCAGGGCCAGTTTGTCATCCTTCATAGCTTGTCATTGTTGGCCTTCTCTGTTGACTTCAGAATTCCTTTTCTCCCTCAAGGAATGTATCCAACTCCTTCAGCAAGCATCTTTAATGCAGGGTGACTCCACTAATGGCTTGTCCATTGGGAAGAAATCTTGTGCTTCAGATGTAGCAAGTAATTCCAAAGTCTCAGCTCACACCTTGCCTCGAATCCTCACTCTATGTCCTCCAGTAGTCAGCACTGAGCTTCATTCCAAATTAGATAAACCTTTGCTACACTGTGGAATAAACCATCCTCCAAAGGAACAAGCTCTTCCTTGCTGCGTTGAAACCTTGGGTAGCTCCACTTTTCAAGCAGGCTTCGGTCAGATGGCTGTCCCAGTGCTTACGAGCACCACAAGCAGCAGTGAGTTGTATGGTTAGTGCAGCAGTATAGTTTCAAAGAAGTGACTATCAATCAGGGATAAAGCATTAACAGTACACACTATGGATGAGACAAACAAGGCTTCCAAGAACTGGATGAAACCGCAGTGCTGGAGCCCTCAAAGAGCACGCCCAGAAAAGGGAGGCAATACATTGCAAGAGGAAATTAGGAAGAAACACTGAACCAGTATAAATGCACTACTTGAGACTTCCAATCCATACTGGAGGATGTAATGGTTCAACTAGCCCCAGGAGCAAGTCTTTTGGCAAAAGTTGCAGTTAATCAATGCAACAGTGACAGACTCATAAAGCATTGCTGTGCGTGACTAAAAAGCATCAAGTTCTGCAATCTGAAGCCAGTTCAAGCAACGGTGTCAGAAACCTCATGTTTCTTAAGCCTTCTATTTTCTGGTCTCTGGCTGCAGAAGTGGAAGAGGAGCCCTCAACGCTTTTTCTCTCTTCCAAATGAGTTCTTCCCACACCACAGGCACAAACTTCACCATCCCAAGGGAGCAAGACTTACTAGTTTGTCCTAATGAAGCCTTCGCAGCAAAATGGCATTTAAACTAAGAGAAGCCTAACTAAAAGTCATCAAGCCAGAACACTGATTAATCAAAATTCTCCCAGTAGTTCCTCATA
>NW_015094507.1:3981498-4071642 GCF_001431845.1 Calidris pugnax
CCGGGACCCCTCAGCCGCACAGGGCAGGCCACGGGCCGTGCCCGCCCCGGGAGGGCCCGGCAGCGGAGGGGTGGGGAGGAGCGGGGGGAGGAGAGGAGCTGTTCGCTTGGTCTGACAGCTCGCCTGCGCGTTCGGGGGCACCGGCACAGCACCTCACGGACTGCGGAGCCCTTGCGCTCCGAGAGTCACTCTGTTGATGTTTAAATCTCCACGTGCTCCGAAGTATGTGCAACACAGGGTGTAAAACCGCACCCTCCCCAGCCCCTCCATCTGGAGAAGAAGGTGCCAGGATGCCTAAATAGCAGCAAACGGTCTGCAGCAGCTCTGTCCGTCACACGGCCCAGCGCTGCCTCAGGTGAGGTGGCGGGCACTGTGGGATGGGTTCAACACCCAGGGACAGCCTGGGCCTGAGCTCTCCTCCGCCTGCAGCTGCCAGCACCAGCTGAGAGCCTTCCTCTCCTGCCTTTTCGTGCTTTTCCAGTGCTGTATCTGGGGATAGCCTGGGTTTATTGGTGCCAGCAGGGCAGTCCAGGTTCACAGAATCACAGAATACTATGGGGTTGGAAGGGACCTCTGGAGATCATAGAATCATAGAATCATAGAATCATAGAATCATAGAATGGTTACGGTTGGAAGGGACCTCAAAGATTGAGTTCCAACCCCCCTGCCATGGGCAGGGACACCTCCCACTAGAGCAGGTTGCTCAAGGCCACATCCAGCCTGGCCTTGAACCCCTCCAGGGATGGGGCAGCCACAGCTTCTCTGGGCAACCTGGGCCAGGCTCTCACCACCCTCATAGTAAAAAATTTCTTCCTGAGATCTAATCTGAATCTTTTTTCTTCCAATTTAAAACTGTTTCCCCTTGTCCTATCATTACCCTTCCCGGCAAAGAGTCCCTCCCCGGCTCTTCTATAGGCACCCTTCAGGTATTGAAAGGCCCCTGTAAGGTCTCCCCGGAGCCTCCTCTTCTCCAGGCTGAACAATCCCAGCTCCCTCAGCCTGTCTTCATAGGAGAGGTGCTCCATCCCTCTGATCATCTTTGTGCCCTCTGCTGTACCTGTTCCAGCCGGTCCATGTCCTTCCTGTGTTGAGGACTCCAAAGCTGGACACAGTGCTCCAGGTGGGGTCTCACGAGTGCAGAGCAGAGGGGCAGAATCACCTCCCGAGACCTGCTGGCCACACTTCTCCTGATGCAGCCCAGGACACGGTTGGCTCTCTGGGCTGCCAGCACGCACTGCCGGCTCATGTTGAGCTTCTCATCCATAAGCACTCCCAAGTCCTTCTCCTCAGGGCTGCTCTCCAGCCATTCTCCACCCAACCTGTATTTGTGCCTGGGGTTGCCACGTCCCAGGTGCAGGACCCTGCACTTGGCTTGGTTGAACCTCATGCAATTTGCACGGGCCCACCTTTCCAGCCTGTCCAGGTCCCTCTGGATGGCATCCCTTCCCTCCAGCGTGTCAACTGCACCACCAAGCTTGGTGTCATCAGCAAACTTGCTGAGGGTGCACTCTATCTGTCTCCCACAAAGATGTTAAATAGTACTGGTCCCAGTACTGACCCCTGCGGAACACCACTCGTTACTGGCTGCCACCTGGACATTGAGCTGTTGACTGCCACCCTTTGGGTGTGGACATCCAGCCAGCTCCTTATCCACCAAGTGGTCCATCCATCGAATCCATGGGTTTCCAATTTTGTGACCAGGATGTCGTGTGGGACAGTGTCAAATGCTTTGCTTAAGTCCAGGTAGATGATGTCAGTCGCTCTGCCCTTGTCTACCAAGTCTGTGGCAGTATCGTAAAAGGCCACCAAATTTTTCAGGCACGATTTGCCCTTGGTGAAGCCATGTTGGCTGTCTCCAATCACCTCCTTATTTTCCATGTGCCTTAGCAGAGATTTCAGGAGGATCTGCTCCATGATCTTGCCAGGCACAGAGGTGAGACTGACCGGCCTGTAGTTCCCTGGGTCTTCTTTGTTTCCTTTTTTGAATATTGGAGTTATGTTCCCTTTTTTCCAATCAGTGGGAACTTCACCAGACTGCCACGATTTCTCAAATATGATGGAGAGGGGCTTAGCAACTTCATCTGCCAGCTCTTTCAGGACCCGTGGATGGATTTCATCAGGTCCCATGGACTTATGCACCTTCAGGTTCCTTAAGAGGTCATGAACCTCATCTTCTTGTACTGTGAGTGGTTCTTCATTCTCCGAGGCCCTGTACTTGCTCTTCATGGCTTGTTCAGTGTGGCCAGGGCTCCTGCTAGTGAAGACTGAGGCAAAAAACTCATTCAGTAGCTCAGCCTTGTCTGCATCCTGGGTGACCAGGTCTCCTGCTTCCCTCCGGAGGGGACCCACAGCTTCCCTTGTCTTACCCTTATCCCTGATATATCTATAGAAGTTCTTGTTATTTTTCACATCCCTGGCTAGATTTAGTTCTGCCTGGGCTTTCGCTTGCCTGATCTGGTTTCTGGTGACTCTCACAGTTTTTCCATAGTCTACCCAGTCCATCTTTCCCTGCTTCCACCCTCTATAGGCCTCCCTCTTGGTCCTAAGCTTGCCCAGCAGTTCCCTGCTCATCCATGCAGGCCTGCCAGCTACTCTGCCTGACTTCTTCTTTTTTGGGATGCACCTCTCCTGAGCTTGGAGAAGGCAATCCCTAAATACCACCCAGCTCTCCTGGGCCCCTCTCCCCTCTAGCTCTTTTTCCCATGCTACCTTGCCAATCAGATCTCTCAGGAGATCAAAGTCTGCTCTTTTGAAGTCCAGGGTAGCCAGCTTGCTGCACATCCTCCTTACTGCGTTATGAATCTTGAATTCTATCATCTCGTGATCACTGCAGCCGAGGCTGCCCTTGAATTTGACATTCCCAACCAGCCCCTCCTTGTTGGTAAAGACAAGGTCCAGCATTGCTCCTTTCCTTGTTGGTTCTTCAATTATTTGAAAAAGAAAGTTGTCGTCAACGCATTCCAAGAACTTCCTGGATTTCCTGTGCTCCGCTGTGTTGTCCTTCCAACAGATATCAGGGTGGTTGAAGTCCCCCATGAGTACCAGAGTGTGTGAGCACGATGCTGCCCCTATCTGTTTATAGAGGGCCGCATCCTCACTGTCACTTTGATCTGGTGGCCTGTAGCAGACTCCTGCTGTAACATCACCTGCCCCCGTGCTCCCTTTAATCCTCACCCATAAGGTCTCTGTTGTGTCTTCATCCGTCCCTAGTTGGAGCTCCCTACATTCCAGGTGGTCCTTGACATAGAGGGCAACACCCCCTCCTCTTCTGCCCATCCTGTCCTTCCTGAAGAGCCTTCATCCCAACACTCCAGTCATAAGAGCCATCCCACCATGTCTCAGTGATACCAATAAGGTGGTAGCCTTGGAGGCGTGCGCACATCTCTAACTCCTCTTGCTTGTTCCCCATGCTGCGTGCATTTGTGTTTAGGCACTTCAGCTGGGTGCCTAAAGGGGCTGACTTTTTGGCTGAGCTGGTAGGTTGATGGCTCTCCTTGAGTTTTTTTCTGCTTCACCTGTGTTTAACCCCCTACCCCTTCGGACCTAGTTTAAAGCCCTTTCAACAAGTCCTGCCAACTCGCAGGCCAGTATCTTTCTCCCCCTCTGAGACAGGTGTGCTCTGTCTGCTGCTGTCGTATCTGGTACCATGTGAATTTTCCTGAGGTCAAAAAACCCAAAATTTTGTTGGTGGCACCAGTTTCTGAGCCACTTGTTAATCGCGTATGCCTTTCTATTCCTTTCAGTATTCTCGCCTGCAACTAAGGGTAATGCTGAAAAAATTATCTGTGCCCCTGATCCCTCAACCAGTTTCCCCCTGGTCCAACCCCCTGCCAGAGCAGGTCCACCCAGAGCAGGTCTCACAGGAATGTGTCCAGGTGGGGTTTGGATGTCTCCAGAGAAGGAGACTCCACCACCTCCCCGGGCAGCCTCTTCCAGGGCTCTGCCACCCTCAACATAAAGAAGTTCCTCCTCATGTTTAGGTGGGACTTCTTATATGCAAGTTTGTGCCCATTTGCTCTCACCCTATCCCTGGGAATGGGAAGGTGCAGGGAGCCCAGGCAGTGGGGTGACCTGCCCTTACGGCAAGAAGTGAAGATGAGACTCAACTGCTGTTGCTGTCAGAAGGAGAAGAAACCAAAAGCAGAAACCAAAGGCCAGAGCCAGTGCAACATAAGAAGTTCCACCCAGTGGCTTTATGGGGATGTACAGTGTCTGTGGGTGGCAGAGGGACACTTGGAATCCCCAGTGCTGCTGGAGGAGGGAGAAGAGGACAAGGTGGAAGGTCATCATAGCCCTTTGCTATACTGTCCTGAGGGTTGGTGGAGTAACAGGGTCTTACAAAAAGTGACAGCATCCCTTTATTCCCAGCAGCTGCCATGGGAATGTGAGGAGGCACCGCCAGGAAGGACTGCCAGGAGCTGAGGATGGACTCCTGCATTCAGCCTGCAAGATACTGCTAGGTGTAGCTGCCCGTCAGAGCAACGCAAGGGGGACCTGAATTTGAAAGTGTTCGATTTAAATTAGCTTTAAAGGGAAAATCTGCACCCAGGGAGGTGCTGCCCAAGGAGGGAAGAAGACCTCTAGCAACAGTAATGCAGCTGTATTGTAGAGGATAATGCTGAGCAAACAGCGAACCCAGCATTGCTGTCCACAATGAGGACCTGAGAGCCCACTAGGGTCCATGTCCCCCTCCCCAGACACATTCCTCCTCCTGCATTCTTCAATAGACGACACAGGCCTGGAACATTACACCCTATAACCCATATTTTAGACCAACCTGGAGCGTTTCCTTGAAGAGAAGCAAGAAGTTTTGGCATGTTCTCTGGTCTTAACAGCTTCCCCTACACCCTTCACGTAGATTCCTTCAATAAAACCAGCAGTGCTATTGCTAAAGCCAAACCCTGTGGAGTATAAGAAACACCCCCTGCCTGGGGGATGCTTCCACCCCCATCACTGCTTGCAGCATTGCTGGGTTCACCCAGCCCCATTGCAAGGTTCCAATTATGGGAACAGCATCCAGCAGCACGTGCTTTGCCTTGCACAGCTCTTGGTTTCAGTCAAGGGCAGCCAGAAACAGAACTTGAATTTGAATCTGAACTCCCTCTTTTTCAGGTGACCAGATCCTGTTTCTGACGGGGGCAGGCAGCGTTGCATGGAGAGATGCAGAACAGGTTAAAAGCAGCGTTCATTCCCCTGGCCTCCCTGCTTCCATGAGCATTTCTGCAGCAAACCCAAACAACCCCAACTCCTTGTTCCCTTGGCTGAGACCCCTCACTGATCAAACTTTGCTGCTGGGTTGGTGAATGCCACACACAGGCACATCACAAGAGGCTTCCGCCTGTTAGTGGCTTGGGCCGCTAGCTAGAAGCCAACCAGAGTAGAAGGGCTAGGAGAAGAGAGAAAAAGGGAAGCTGCACAAGTTGTTAGAGAAGCTGTTGTCAACGAGCTGCACTAAACTCACTGTGCCTGTGATTTGGTTTCCTGGCTCTTGACTGTGCTCCTATCAGTCAGCTGCACACTGATCCCCATCCGACATCAGGATAGGGGTGGTGGAAGCTCCCACTGAGCGTGGCTCAAGGAAACTTTCAGTTCATGGCAATTGCTGGTCCAGCAAAGGAGACCTTTTGCTCTACCAGACATCTGGGCTCAGCTGAGGGCAGCTGCCAGCCAACGAGCTGAGCAGCTCAGGATGGGGGAAAGGCAGTTCTGTGGTACAGACGCCAAAGTTTGCAACAGGACAATTCCTCAAACAGCAGGAACCCTTTGCTGCTTCCTCCTCATCTTCCAGGCTGGAGAGTGGCACGTGGAAAGCAAAGGTGTCCTGGCTATACCAACAAATTTGAGACATGCCTGCCCTAGCACAATGCTCCCCTTCTGCCCCTTTCCTCTTTATTTTTAGCTCTTCCAGCTGAATGCCAGCATGCATCCTTCTACTGAAAATGCTCAGCCAGAATAAACCCCAATACCCCTTAGGTCCTGTTGCCTGTAATTCAGCAATGGCCCAACAGCCCCAAACAGGAAGACACTTGGCTACAGCCACTGCAAAAAACCCATAGAAGGAAACATGTTCTGTAGCACATCAGCTATACTGTACTTGGTTAACATTTAGCTGGGAGAATTTTTGTACGTCAAAGTGAGGAATAGTCCATGGGAGGCAGGATAGAAATCCCCCTTGGGCAGCAGCTCAAGTGTGCTGTGAAACACACACAAGTTCTTGCCTTTTCTGAGAATTCAGCTTCTCAGCAGTGGGGCTTCCATCACCACTGCTCCCACAGGGTGGATCTGAAGCTCGGCGTAAGGGAACACGCATGGTGGCACCAGGAGAGGCAGTGATTTGGAAAGACTTATCTCAAATATGCATGTCCATTGCTTAAAGGCCAGAAAGAGCAATAACGCCTGCCCGCCAGTGCCGGGGGAAACTGAGTTGAGCGCCAGCGGTCTGACCATCCACACATTCAGAAATGCTCAGCTTCCTTGTTTGGCACAAACATTTAATAACAGAATTCAAAACTCAGTGTGCTCCATTTTAGTCTTATGTGGAAAATTAGTGCAGGTGGTAATCTAACTGTACAACAACATGTTAAAAAAGGTTTATTTTACATTATATACATTAGGGAACATATTTCAAAGCATTACCAATCAAAACAATAATGCAGGCCATAAATCACTTTCAATTTAGTTTGGTTTTAGTGTATATTATAACAATAAAATATAAAGAACATATACAAAAAAAAGGAGTCAAATGTGTGCATTTTGCTAATACTTGGCATTTACATACTCCATTGGAAAATAGCAATCAAAAATACTTCTGATCAAAACTAAGTTCCTGTGATGTGTAGTAACCATTGTATTGTTTGAATGAGGTAGTAACTAAATTATTTTGGCCATGTGTTAACATCCTAAATCAAGAAATGTGAATATGGTTGTAAGGCCAAAAAAAGTCAAAATGGCAACATCTTTTGAGCCATTTCCACAATGTGGAATGTTGCTCCTTTTCATTGTGATATGAAACTATTTAGTAAGACAAACAGTAATATTAATTTTTATCATCGTATACACTAATAATTCAAACACCTATTGCAATGTTACAGCCAGGTACCACTAGTCTGGGGCTGTCACCCATCCAGAAACTATTGTTTTCAAGCATAGAGAAGTAATCATAAGGACAGTTTTAATTAAATATAAAAATACAGGTGTTTAACTGGTTTGTTTCACAAAGAAAACTACCCAAGTAAACTGAAAAAAAGGAACTTTGAAGCCCAAGTCATATCCACAAAGTCACAGCTTACCTTTGTGACTAAATACATCACATCTCAATACATTGTGCAAACATGAACACCAGTGTGTTGCATCAAAATTAAAACAAGATTGTAATCTGATTACAGCCTTGGTTACAATTTCTAAAAGTTAAGATTAATTTGTATTAGTAAATTACATAAAATACAATAGTGTTGTTAAATGTACTATATTTGTTGCTAGCATCCCACTTTATTATAAACACATGAGAAGTCCTTAAAATAGTACCCCAATTTCATTTTTGCATCCTCAGTGACTTCTACATCTGTACAGGTAAGACACTTGTACTTAACAGGAGGGCCGCTATCTACAGAACATCTTTGTAGCTCTTCAGCAAGAAGTTTCACTGAAAAATACTGCATATGTACAAAGATTACATAACAGTAAATTAAGCACGTCTGTGCTATCATGATGCTTGCGTGTCCATACCACAAACAATGCTCTCCTTCCTTTCATGCCACAATAAATTATAAAGTAACTGAAGTCGAGTTACTGCAGCTTTTGTGCAATTCCAGCCAGCCACGAATGCTGCTGCAGCAGGAGCGTTCCCTGGTTGCTGTGAGCTGCTCCCCACATGTTGTTCTCAGTAACTGTTCTCATGTCCTGCCAGGATATATAAATTGCTGTTGGCTGTTGGGTTATCTGTTGGCCTACTCTCCAGCACCACAACCCTGAAATGAAAATAAAAAAGCCACAACATCAAGTCAGCCTTCATTTAAAAACTTCTCTGGGTATAATTGTAAATATTCTTTCCCAGGATCCATCTGACCAGTGGTCGTTTCTCTGGACCTGGGCGCCTCTAGTCCAAAGGCTGCGCAAAGCAAGGCCAACCTCAAAGCTAGCTCAGGGTCCTCGTCCAGGCAAAGTCTTCAACAATCTCCCACAGCCTCTCTGGGCTCCTACTGCAATGTTCAGCCACCCTCCATTTCCCCTCTTTTATCCAGCTGGAATTTCCCTTGATGCAATGTATGCCTATTACCTCTTCTCCTTTCCATGGGGGCTTCTGAAGAGGGTTCATCACTCCCCTACTGCCTGGGCTTTTGCTTCCCCAGAGCTTTGCAAAGCTAACCCATTAATCAGGTTCCCCTTCTGGAAGATGTTCGTCTGCCCTTTGCCATTAGACATGACAGATGACCAAAACAGACTCTTCTGTGAGCACTTCTAGTCTTTCCCTGAGTCCATATAACCTAAATCCACAGAAAATTTTTCCAGCTCTGAAAGTCTGACAGATAAAGAACTGCAGGCTGAGTGAGTTCTCAAGGAAAGGACTGCCATGTGCAGAATCTTCTCTCTTAGTCTTTTCTTGCAACCCACTTTTGGCCAGCACCAGTGACAGGAGACTGGGTTAGCTGGACCTACACAACAACAGCAAAGACCATAAGGGATGTCCTAGATAAGAACATTCTCTTCAAAGGAGAGAAATAAGCAGTCATAATTCTGTTTCACAAACTACTTGAGATTTTTTTATCAGGCTAAAACTGCTAAATGGACCAGGACGTTCACGATTGCATTCTCCTCCACAAACACCCTGAAGTGAAGGCAGATTGTGGGAAATTCAAATCCATCTACTGTGCATTCACCCAAGGAGAGGTTGATTGCTTCAAAACTATCGCTCAGAAAACCTACCCTCTGCTTAATGTGCTCCACAAAGGGGATGGCACTCCCTGCTACGAGACATTCCCTGCCCCACCAGGAGAAAGCAACAAGCAAGCTCTTATCAGACTGATGCTAATTTTTTGGCTTCTCAGAACCCCTGTTCCTAGAAACTGTCCAGGCAATGACATGTGCTATGGGAAAAAGGTTTCACAGTTCAAGCACAAATATGACAGAGCTGCAAGCAAAATGGTATCTGAAGAAATTGTAATTAATGTTTATTGCAGTGCAAAGTCTTTAAACATTTTTTCAGATTTGGGAGACTATTAGTGCAAGCCAGAAATAGATGGAATTGTATATGGGGAAGGGGACGTTATTTCTCCAATTATTTCTCCATTGCATGACTTGCAATGTCATGCTCCATTGTGAAGTCAGACTTGTTTCTAAATTGAGCTGTGCCGACTCTCAACAACTAAGAAAAATGACATAATAAAGCTGAGCCCCATGCATACCTCACTGGAACAGAGAGAATAAACCCCTCAGGTCAGAGATGAGCATTACTTACAACTACCTATTACTAAAAAGCCATCAGGTATTGCACATAAGGCAGAATCGTCAACCCCCAGCCGTGAAAAATTGCTGAGAGGTAGTCGATAAAGCACCATTCACTGCTGTTGATGCCATGGGTAATTACAGGGCTGTGCATCAAGACTGGAGAAGAAGAATAAGAAGAAAGCCCTTGGTTGACATGAAGCTTTTTCGGTAGTTCTAAGATGCCACAAAAGAGGGAGCTTACTGCAAGTGGCATAAGACAGAGGCAATTCTCAAAAGAAAAATTAAAGCCTGTCTTTGTACTTCATATAAATACTTTACTGGTAAAAGAGTCACATCAGCATGTGCTCCTCAGAAAACAAAACATCTGGCTGTTACAGAAGAACAAAGTTCGACAGCAGGGTAGAGAAAGTTGAGGAAGTCAGTGACGCTTCTAAACCAGCAGTTACTGACTTGGCAAGCTGCTTCCGATGGGTCAGATGGACACAGTGTCAGTGTCATGCAAAGCAGATAAATTGGGAATTATCAAGAGCTCTTACAAGACTTGAGCTGTCATGTTGGGAGGAAAACTGGTAGAGTCCCTTTCTAGGGGTGAAAGTGAGATATTTAAATGTTTAAGTATTTTTTGCATTTGTTTCAAGAAGTAGATCTTGATGAGCTACTGCAGCAGAGCATCTTAAAATAAAGTTTTCACCAAGTTAAAGAAAAGAATTACAGCAAAAAAAGCAAGCCACTCCTGGAGATTGTGACTGCAGCCAAATAAGACCCTGCTAGCATAGCTGAGCACTTCTGGAAGCCCACAAACATATTTAGAATAACTTCTATTTTATTCTTATTTTAAGAAAGAGAAGTAAATTTGAAGGGCTGAAAGGTACACATGTACACAACGAAATGAGTAAGATGACTAGAAATGGAATCACAAGAAACAAGAACTTTTACAAAGTAGGAAGAACACAGATCATATTCTTCTATTTGAGCACACCATGTTCACTTCTCTACATACCTGTCAGATCCCAGAAGCCTGAATATCCTCGTATTATCAGAAATTTCTTGTGTGATCTAGACAATAAAAATAAGCATTTACGTGTTAAGTGCACAAATGATTTTGTTTTTAGAATCAACCTAGAGAAAAGAATTGACTATGACTGATATTAACAATATACTGCTGATTTAAATTAGGTTGAAAATTTAATGCAGCTGTCACTTTTAAATGAGATCTAAGTTTTCTGTAATTCCTGCCACATTTTGTGAATTCCTCTGGTAGCAACTGCAAGCACAACAGCAGGGCTCAGCACTACACAGCATCCAAGGTACTGGTGCAATTCTCTTTACAGCCATGACTGAAACAGGAAGCTGTAAGGGTACAGTTTGTGTCACTCTCGAGTAAATATCCAAAATGGTAAGTCAGGTAAATCACACATAAAATGCATTTTGTTGAAATTTTGCATCATAGTAATGATACATAAGTTCGTATTCTGAAAACCTTAACAAAGAAACACAATCCAATTTTTGGTACTTATGCCTGTTGTGAAAAAGTAACATCGTATTTTGGCATTTCAGACAAACACAATAGACAGCTGTTTATTGGAAGTGAATTGTACTTACGTGATACATCTTTACGATCACATAAGCACCAAGTCACCAAAGACATCATGTTAATCAATAAAGCTAACCAAAGCCCACTCCATACTCCAAAGGATTTTAAGTCACACTGTGAACAGGCAGATCTGTTTACAAAGCTCCTTTTCTACACAGCCACATGTCACATTCTTGAGGAAACAAGAGATTCTTCTGTCCTTCCCAGATCCTAGTAGTCTTAGCTGACTTAGTGAATTAATTCACTTCTGGCACAGAGAACTTGCAAGAGAATTTTAATTTACAACAACAAAGTTCCTCACTTTGTTAAGAAAATTACTCCCTGGTTGTTCTGGAGCTGAAGCTGCACAATCTTGGCCCAAATTTTGAGTGTCTTGTCTCAGAATTCACACAGTTCTGTTTCATTTTTCCCCGCTCAATCAGACTTCTGTGGAAGGCAAGCAGCTCAAATCATCCCCAATAGGACAAACTGATAATAGATTAGGGAATCTGAACTAATAATATCTTCAAACACAAATGTGCTGCAAAGTCAGGTTGGTCAGGTTTTTGTCCCATGTATGCTTCCTACATAGTACATAGTATAAAATTGCCCAAAAGTAATGAATATGGTCAAGATCTGGGCCTGGTAATGCAGGCTTTTCATATTACAGATGAAAATGAGTTTATTTGCATTTTTTTTAATTAATAGCTGTAAGCTAGTAGGACAGCCAGGAGAGATAAGGAATTTAAGAATGCCTGAGAGCTTAGCCTAGATCTGTTCCACAGAGAAAAAGTTTTGGGTGGCTTGCTTTCTGAACAGCAGTTCAGTTCTGCCTTCTGCTCTTTATTTAGGTGCTGGCTTTGGCTTGACAATAAAAAAGCAAGAAGAGAGTGTTCCTCATGGTTTTCGTAAACAAAACAGAGCATCCACTTGCACAGCAGCACTCTGGAGCACATCTTGGAACAACTGGACCAGAGATACTGAGTGCCAACAGGTGGAGTAATCCACAGAGCCCTGCAGAATGCTGCTGGGCTTTGTGCAAAGAAATGTAGTTGTGTAATAATGTGGAATATCTAAGTTTGGCATGGTGTGACTATGTGTACCTAAAAATACAATTAGTCATAATGAGCTCAATTTCTCAGCCAATGCAATATTGATGAAACAACTGGTGAAGTCTTTAAAATTCTTTAATAACCAAATTAAAAGACTCATTGAAATCCTATAAAACACAGCATTTCCACTAACACATAGATGCACAAGGTTCACAGTAAGAAAAAAAAAAAAAAAGAGTTGGGAAGATACTTATAATGGTTAACTATGTCTAAAACTCACATCAAACTGGCCAAAAAAAGGAGCTACGCAGATTTCTTAGAAAAAAGTATTTCAGTCGATCTGACATTTTTCTGCTGAGAATGGAAAATGCTTCCTGTAAAAGCTGGGCACTAAAATCTTTGAAGTACTTGTAAGCCAAGGGAACATGGAAGAGACTAAACCAATGGGCAACTCATTTGACACTGACAAAAAGCTGAAGCTCAGCAGGGCAGCGTGCAAACAGTGGCAAAGCCCAAAGCGTGTGAGCGGCTAAAGGGACTTACACTGGTCTTCAAGGCAATTTAAGGTGAAGATTAATGTTATAAAAAATTAGGCTTTCTATGGCATCACGGCACAGTCTCTTGTGGAGGACTTGACAGGGACTCTTGTATAGCTTCACTAATTAGTTTGTAGCTTATTAAACACACTTAGAATGAGAATCCAGTGTCCAGGTCTAACCTAGGAAGTTAATGAAATTTTTTAACTCCTTTTCAGACTACACATTATGCATTTATCCTCTACTTGGCTTATATCAGAAGCTAGAATTCATAGTAAAATGCAGTACTCACCTCATTTGATCTAAAACTCCTTCCTTGCATGCCATGCTTCCAGAATGCTAACACGCTGTCTTGTAGACAGACTGGTAACAAAGAACACTGGAATCAGTTTTGAGGCATAATGTCAACTCATATGCTTTTGGCCTTAAAAGCACAACTGCAATTTTGAAATTTGTGCATGTGTGTTTTACTCTGTCACATTCACCCAGCCAGACTGCAAAATGTCTCACCAGAATCTCTGAACCTGCCTCAAAAGTATCCACATAGGTTTATTTATTTGGTTTTTGTTGTTTAATGAACAGGGTTTAAAAACATTCCCATCCACCAAGAAAAAGCTCTAAAACTTTCCTTCTGTCTAGTCCTAAACATGTCCTTTTCTTTGAATGGGAACCCCCTCCTCTTTCTAATACTAGCAGAAAATATATACTGAATTTTTAGCAGAAAAGTCTTCTGTGGGGAGCCTGTTCCAGTGAGTGAGCACCCTCTCAGTGAAAAACCTTTTCCTAATGTCCAATCTGAACTTCCCCTGATGCAGGGTCACTCCATCTCCTTGGGTCCGATCACTGGTCACCAGAGATAGGAGATCATCACCTCTGCCTCTCCTCCCTCCCTTGAGGAAGGTGTAGACTGCGATGAGGGCACCCCTCAGCCTTCTCTTCTCCAGGCTGAACAAACCAGGTGACCTCAGCTTCTCCTTGTAAGCTTTGCCTTTGAGACAAGGTCACCCTCCTCTGGAACGTTCTAATATTTTGATGTCCTTATACTGAGGCGCCCAAACTGCACACACTACTGGAGGTGGAGCCACAGCACTGCGGTGTTGAGTGGGACAATCAATCACCTCCCTTGATCAGCAAAGCTGTGCTTGATGCACCCCAGGGCATCCCCACGGTTGGCCCTTTTGGCTGCCAGGGCACGCTGTTGACTCATATTCAACTTACCATCAACCCAAACCCCCACATGTCTTTCTACAGAGCTGCTCTCCAGCCTCTTGTCCCCCAATTTATATGTATAACCAGGACTACCTCATCCCAGGTGCAGAATCCAGCACCTGCTCTTGTCAAATGGCATATGGTTGGTGATTTCCCACTATCTATCCAGATATTCAATATTAATAATGAAATCCAGCTTACCTATTGATTCAATCTGAAAGTCAAACGTGAGCTCCGATGACAGTTTGCGGCTGGATTTTAACCTGCCTTGCAGATTCACTATTTTTATGCAGCCTAGACAATAAATAGGGTATGTCAACCAAGAATAAATGTTCAATATGTGCCCTAATTTGAAGACAGACAGTATGCATGTACATGCATAAGTATTTATTTGATACTAAAACTTACAATCCAAACACACCAAAATGGTATCTCTCTCCAGCTGTGTTACATGTACAACGCTTGTCTCTGTAGTGTCTATAAAAAAACGAAAGTGTTACTTCATAGCATAAATTACCATAAAATTTGAAATAAATTCTAGATACTGAGACAATTTATGGGGTGTGTTTTTATCTACTTAAAATAATCATCTTACCAGTGACATTTCTCTTCCCTTAGAGAGGGCATGTCCACTTATCCAAAATGTTGACTGTGACAGGAAAACTGAAACTGTAATATTAAAGTATGGACTTAATCCAGCCTTTTCTGAGTCATGTCACAAAAGCAAACTCACGTGTACATTGTTCTCCCCTTTTTTCTCTGTTAGTGTAATTTAATATTGCTGTTACAAAAAAAGGCAGCTATATGAGACTGCCCACACTGAACCTGAATGCTGTTTCATTTGATTTTTCTTATGCCTTTTTTTCTAAATCTTGCCATGGACTTTTGTTAGTACTTAATTCTTCCTGCTATTTTCAGACTTTCCATCCCCAGATGTTCCAAAAATAGGGGATTACTTCCTTCTCTGAACTCTTAAAAGAGGGTTACATTTCTCTCTGTGTGTTACAGCTGCAGAAGTCTCCATCACAGCAAACAGGAGGATCTGACCCACAAGTGGACACGTCAACTCAAAAGAGAAGTGTAGTTCTGGTCCATTTGTTTGTTAACATCCAAATTACACAAAAAGCAGCTCTTACTAATTCAGCATTACTGCCAGTGATTCTGTAGGCATTTTTTCACACAGAAAAGAAAAACTCGTTAAATTGTTAGAGATGAGAAATCAGAGCATGTTATCTAAAAAACAAAAGCAGCTTTCAGTTAAATAATAAAATCCGTGGTCCCACTGAGAAGCAAAAGAACTCTTCAAGGCTGATGGCACAAATCACAGAATCGTCATGGTTGGAAAGGACCTCTGAGATCCCCGAGTCCAACCATACACACACAAAAAACCCCAAGCCCCTACAATCTCAGGCACGAGAGCATGCCCTGAGGTGCCATGTATACACGTTTCTTAAATACCTCCAGGGATGGTGACTCCACCACCTCCCTGGGCAGGCTGTTCAGTGCCTGACCACTCTCTCAGGAAAGTAATTCTTCCTAAGATCTAATCTAAACCTCCTCTGCCCCAACTTCAGACCATTTCCTCTGGTCCTGTCATTATTCCCTTGGGAGAAGAGGCCAACCCCCACCTCTCTACACCCTCCTTTCAGGGAGCTGTAGAGGGCAATGAGGTCTCAGCTCAGCTCCCTCTTCTCCAAACTAAACATGCCCAAGGCCTTACCAAAGTCCAGGTAGACAACGTCTACAGCCTTCCCCCCATCCAGAAGGCGGGTCATATGGTCATAGAAAGAGATCAGGTTGGTTAAGCAGGACCTCCCTTTCCTAGACCCCTGATCCCTTGGCTGCCCTGCACTTGCCGTGAGAGCTCACTCAAGATGATCCTCTCCATGATCTTTCCCGGTACCGAGGTCAGGCTGTCAGGCCTGTATTTTCCCAGATCCTCCTTCCGGCTCTTCCTGTAGATGGGTGTCCCATTAGCCACCCTCTAGTCATCTGGTACCAATCCTGTTGACTAGGATTGTTGACAGATGATGGAGAGAGGCTTGGTGAGCTCCTTGAGCCAGTCCCTCCATTTCTCTTTTGCTGTTTATCTTGGAAGGTATACATTTATGATCTTATCCAGTTTCTAATGTATGTTCTTAACCAAAAGTTGATATAGCCATGATGCAAGCATGCAACAGAAGGACTGGGGGATACACATCTCGGCAACCACATTATGCAATGTGGAAACATGCACTGCACTGGCTGAAGCTAACAGGAGAAGGATGGCAAAGGGAAAACCCCCCTGCAGCAAGTCTCTGCCAGCTAACTTTTAAAAAACGTCTTTATCAGACATTTACAAAAAAAGTCCGATATCAAATAATGAAAACTACCATTTGATGGAAGCTATTTGTGACCATATGGTACACACTTTCCTCATTTAAAAACACTGAAAATATCTGTTTCATAGCATTATCACTCTCCTGCCAGCAGGGGACAGGAATTAACCGATGCAACATGAGGGTTTAAATTAGAGTCAAACAAAAAGGAGAAAACAGCAACATAGACAAAACATGAAAATACACAAATGATTCAAGGAAGCTAAAGTACTGTTTTTGGAAGACACAATGTTAAATTTTCCACATAAAAAAAAAAAGAACCAGAAAAGGATTACTGTGCTCGTATTGACACACTGATGCAGACAATACAGAGAGAAAAATGACAACAGGACATTATGGGTCAAAGAATTTATCTTCAGCATGCTACTTTTATGGACTCTACTTAAGTCACACAGATACATTAACTGGCCATCCACTAATCACTGTGTCTATTTTAACTATGTTTTAAACTGTGTCAAAATCGGTCGCACCTTTTAGTGGCAAGAAAGTCAGCAGGGATCTTCCTAGCGGAAACCGCACTCCTTAGTGAATTCCACAGTACTCAGCCGACTGGTACACACGTACGTGCCAGCACAGGGCTGTGTATAAATTCATCATGGATCACAAGGACTCCATGCCTAGTAACAGCAAAGCTATTTACTACTTCTAAACCTGCAAGCCTATGACTGCTGTCAGCTCAGTACTGTATCTAGGTTTTGGGGGGAAACTTGCAAGGAAGTAATTCTTAGCACACTTCCTTCTTAAGATAATTTCTATTGTTGCTCGAATGGTGGCCTCCTCACTCACAGCACCCAGACCAGTGATGGACAGGTACTTGTTTTCCTGCTACCAGTGGTCCTAATCCCTTTTGCTTTCCATAAACATCAGAATAATAGAAGTGGTGCTAGGGCAGAGCACAGAACAGCAACAGTGGGTAGTAGTCAAGTACAGCCTGATTTATGGAAATGCAAGAAACCAGAACTCCATCCTCTGCTATACTCAAAATCTCATGAAATCAAATCAATTCAACAAGTAGAAATGTCAAAAAAAAAAAAGTGCATGTGCAAGCAGGTACAACCAGACACCCCCTTAAACAGAGAACTTATAATGATCACTTAGCCTTAATGATTTAACCGTTAGCTTCCACAGAGGAAACTACCTTTCTAGTCCTTCATCTATAAAAGAACAGCAAAGAACATTTCTGAATGCAATTACAAGAGCACACAAACCTGTTTCCGTAAACCATGAAGAGGTAGAATTTGGGTTGACAGTCTCAAACTTCACCACCTGGTTGAAGTCTCTTCCTCTACTGACACCGACACAAACTAAAGGGAATTCCTGCTCAGGGACTACCAGCATTTCAAACAATCTCAGTGGACAAGGTACAGGAAAATCTATGTGCTAGATTAAGAAACAAAACCAGATATTAGAAGGGAAACAAGTTTAGTCTGAGTTACTATTAGCTCTTTAAACTGTACGGTAAATTTTATGCCATGTATTTTGTAACATTAAATATACTTTTTCAGGTAACAGTAATTTATAGATACAAAACCCCCGAGTTTAAAGAGTCTTCATGACGATTCAGTTAAATAAGACAGGATGTCTTTCATCACGTGTGTCCTGTGCAGCTGCCCACAGATGACAAGAGTGCTATAGCCATCACTGCCCTCCCCAGCTATGGAGTCTCTAAGCCTTGTTTCCCACACTGATCAAGTTATAGCAGCTGTCTCTCTACAAACATGAGTGCACCCTGGCTCTACCTCTTCAGGTAGTGTCAGATGGGGTGATAACAAGCCTGGGCACCTCCAGTGTCACAGGGCATAGAATGAGTGGTCACCTTCTCCCTGCAAGCCTGCTGTTAACCCATGTTAACACTCCTCTCCATCGTGTCTGTCAGCCAGAGTTTTTTTACTGTGCAACTAAAAGACAGTGTTCATAGAGAGAAAGGCTTTGCTTTTTAACTGAAGTGCACCACGAAAACAAGAACATTCCTGTAAATATTTTAGGCCAGTTAATACATATTACACATTTAAATAACTACTTTCAGTGTAATTTAAGAGAAACCAAGAGAAAAGCCTAGTAACTCAAGAAACGGCTAATACTTATTCTTAACAAGTCATTACAAGATAAATAGAACTGAACATAGGAGTATTCCACCTTATCGTAATATTACCTTGATTAACATAAATTTTTGCATTGGTTCAACCCATTCTAACAAAACAATGCTAGACTGTAGTGCTCCACAAAGATACTTGTGGCCTGTGTAGGGATTCCTCACTGCCAAAAAAGGAGAGGTAGAGTACATTAGTGTACTAAGCAAATACAAAATTATAAACAATTTCCAACTAAATAACAGTCCATACACTTTTGGAAAATACCCATCACCACCACTCTAATCTTTTATACAAGGAAGCTGCTGTAAAGTCAACATTCACACTATGAAAATGGTGACAGTGAGCACACTGGAGCTTCTACCAGGCATGAACAGGTAGTAGCTGGTGCCAAATAAGCCATAATAAACATGACTCTCCCAAGGCCCTGTGGTACATTTCACCTCTCCAAGCTCAAAATGAAGTTAAATGTTTGAGGTTTTTTTTTTAAACTGGTAGGTAGGATTTACGATTTTAGATAGTCTTAGAAAAAAATAATTGACTGCATACACATTTGAAGTATCTTGCTTTACCATGTTAGTTTGTCTAAGCTTTGATGACATTTGCCAGATCATTATAAGAAGCTATTAAAGAATGGCTTTTTCTGTGACACATAGTCAGTTTTCAGCAAGCACTGAATAATCTATGTCACTTGAGAACTACTAGGCTGCCTTCCAAGCACTGTCACAGTGACTCTGAAATCCAGGAGCTCTGTATTTCTTATGAACACTTCTAGATCAGCAGGAATTTCATGGGTTTTTTTAAGTGCCATCATCTATTTCTACTCAACTGCTCTTCTTCTATTGTTTGTCAGAACTCAATTAAAAATTGGAAGAGAACAATAAAGTTGCAAAATTGAGCACTGTGAAATCTGAAGTTTCCCAACTTTAATTCTATAGCATTGACATAATTTCACTCCTTAAGCACTATTCAGCAAGTGTTATTTGGCACTTTGCACAATTACATAAAGTGACAGTGAGTCATCAGGAAATTAACAACACAGTTCAGATAATGAGCTTCTACAATCCAGTACTATATACATAAGTGAAATACGCTCATGCTACCTTACTGCCAAGGAAACCCGCTAGCACCTTAAACATCAAAGCTTAATTTCATTAAGCCAGGTTCTCACTCAACATCAGTCAACTAACAGCAAGCTGCAGCAAATAACGCTTGGCTGAACACAGCAGCAGAAACCAAAAAATATGCAATTACCAACACCTTTAAGACAGAGAAACAAGACCAGAAATTCTTTTTCTGCCTCCTGTGGCACTGCTGCTTCCCTCAGGCCAAAGGGATACTTTTGCTGCCAGCAGGAATGCAGGCTCAGACTGCAAGCAGTAAGTAGGGCAGAAGAGGGGAATCTGTCATCTCTCCCCTTGGACCTGCCTTTTGCAGCTGCCCTTGTTGCCGTCAGACATGATCACTTATGCCTACCGTGCAAGGAGGACAGCACACAGTACCTATCATTAACACCCTACCATACCCTAGAGCATTTGTACATCCCAGAAAAAGTCAAGTTTTAACAGGTGAGCTGGACAACACAGTGATAACAAACATCAGATGTTCTAGCAGTATCTGGGAGATTTTTGTCAGGATCAGTGACAGATGCTTGCTTAGCGACGAGTCTCTGAAAATGTCCTGTACAATACAACTCCTCACACCAAAAATTTGATCATGGGACACCAGGTGATGAATTTTGAGGGACAAGAACTTGACCCTGAAAGATCATCCATAGTTACTCTTTGGGGTTTTTTTTGTTTGGTTTGGGTCGGTTTGTTCTTTTTTTTTTTTTTGAAACAAACAAACATCTGCCCCCATGTTTTAAAACATGTCTTAACACAGTGCAACTCTGACACTCCAGTACTGGCAAATCTGAACAAACTGTAACTTCAGAGACAACACTATCCTCAAAGAACTGAAAATACTTGTTGCTTTTTGTCATCCAATATTGATGACCAATATTGATAACTGGAACTTGTGCTAGGCAGTCAGGCTACTCAAGCCTGATGATTACTGCTTTATGTCACTCCATCCATGCAGGTTAGGTTCCTCCTGAGGGTTGGTTTAAATTTGACATGCATTCTGCTTCTCTGAATTTCTTGAGAATGGTCTTTAAATATAAAGAGCAAAATGGGAAAGTGTTCATTTCTTAAATGCAACCTGAACGAGGTCACTATCTGCAAAACATAGTTTCATAATAGTGACAAAAGACTCTTCTCCCTTCACCTCCTAAACCTGACTCAGTCATCTTAATACCAGCACCATTTGTACTGCTTTTTGGCATTTATTCTGCAGATCTTTACTTACCAACACAACACTTCTGACACCATTTAGTGTCAGGAATTTTTGTAGACACTGCAAACTTCCTAGAAGATATAAATACAGAATTATTGATCAACTAAAACAACTTAATAAATTTGCTTTTTAGGGAGCTGTTGGTGCGAAAGTTATATTTGCCCCACAGAAAAACTAAAAATATATTTATTTGTATATTTCTTCTCAAAATGATATGCCTGGAACATACGTGGTGATCCCTCTGTTAGCGCTGAGATGCTGCTCAGTTACGCAGCATTACGAATGCAGTCAAAAGGCAGGAATGGAGAGGAATCGGTACCCCGGTACCTTCAAGTGTCATTTACGACTATATCTTGTTATTTAATAATATGTATTTATACACATGCCTGGATCGTCCCACTATCACTTGTCTTTGTAATGCTGTAACTTACTGCATCTTGCACTGGATACTGCGCAGACAACATAAACCCCACTCTTGTCCTAAAGACATTATCATTCAAAGACAAGACACACGTCCCCAGGGGGCGTGGGAAATGAGGCTGCACTGGACAGCTTGCTGGGCTATGGTCCTTGCAAGCCAACAGCTTAAATTTTGCAGAACTTTTCATAGGCAGTACAGCCTGCACTTCAAGAGGAGGCCTGAATGAGATCTGGAAGGTAGCTTTGCAAGATCTTTTCTCACATGCAGGGGACACTCCCTGAGAAATCATGTAAAAAACCACTTGAAATTTATCAGGTAAGCCAGGGAAGATGTAGTGGGAATTGGTGTTTCTATACAGACTAGAAGGCAACAGACAGTATGGAGATTGGCCACAGCAGTCTTAACAGTAAAAATAACTGATTTGATGCTGTGGAAAAGGTGAGAATAAATGGAGTGACACATAGATGCTGCAGTCAAAGCTATGAATTGGGAAAATACTTGCAGAACATTTCAAATTAAGCAGTCCAGAATTGACTGAAAATGTAGCGGGACTGAGCAACATCAAAAATTGAGTACTGGCCACAAACTTTGGTTGGAAGAAGTCAGGAAGATTTGAAAGCAACTGCTCAAGGACACTCAAGAGAAAGAAGCTGGAAAGGAGACTTACCACAGAAATATTTTCTGCTACTGAATGTTTGCCTACCAAGTATAAACTGAGCTTAGACCATTTTGCAGATGAATATACGAACGTCACAAATTACTTTGAATTCTGTTTTGCTTTGTATTTTCTCTGCTGAAAACTTTGCTTTTAACATGTCTACATTTTTCACATAGCACTCATCATCACAGAACCCACAAACTTGCTGAAGAAAACACTTTATGGTCTGGTAGGAAAAAAATATGCTTTTCTATATACTTCTACTAGGTACTACTTCTGCCTAGCTAAATGTTACTGCCCTGACGCTTTACAACAAGGGATAAAACAGCAAAATGGATTATCTAAATGAATCTCTCCTGCCTTTGAATGACTGGCTTGGCATTCGAACATTCAGGTTGTGCTGCATTTTTCTTGGGAAGTGACATGACTGGGTAAGAAATTTTCTGACCTCTCTGCAATTTAGGTGAGGTGTCATTCCAGGCTGAATGTAGTCTGAAGATTTTCCTCACGTGACCCTTATGATAATTAAAGTTATTAATCCACTGCTGATGCAGTCCTCAAGCCAAAGTCAATCAGCCACAGTTTAGAAGTGAGAGGAGCAGAACAGTGGTGCAGGCACACAGAAGACAAAAATTCAAAGCACAAGTTATTTCTTAGGCAATTAGAATTTAGCCTCTAGGAAGAAAACAATTTCATGACAAGTGTTGCACCACTGTGTTTGCAGATGACTGAACAAGAAGCCTTTCCAGAATCCAAGAATTAAATATTAATAGGCTGTTAACAGAACCAAAGGTAGTAGAGAAACAGGTCTTCTATAATACAATTTCCTAATAGCCTATTGTATGAGAAAAAACAGTGATTCACTAAGCACTTTAAGAATCAAAGGGTTTCTCTGCAAACTAGATTAGTGTTACTACCTCCTCCTCTTAGATTTCAATAGGCTTCAAAGGCTTGTTTAGCAGCCAGGACTGTACCCAGTCTCTGAGATTTTGTACACACTTGTTAGTAAATAAAGTTGGAGGGACTGCATGTACAATGTGCTGTAGGCACCTGGGGACAAAAGTGCCTTCTACAGTGGCCTGCAAAAAATTACTTGCCAATGATGAATGTCATATCTGTACTCAAATTCTACTCTTCCTAGCTTTCAAAATAACCCATGAGCAGTAAGAGATTGCCTCTGCGGCAAGAGATTACATATCCCCACATTTATTTTTTTTTAAATAAATAGAATGGAAAGATAGTACCCAGAGTAAGTAATGTAAGATCACCATTTCTACTTGCCTGAAATATCACAAGTACAATACTGCCCCTAGATTTTGTTTAGCATCAAGTACAACCATGATTTACCATACTAGACTATATCTGAAAAGAGCTATGCCCAGAAACAGAAGGCTTCACATCAAGAAGATAAGATGTACCAAAACCCACTTCTCTAGTAAGAGTATATTTACATCTTGATTTGTGTAAGTTTAGGGGTCTACCCTCTGATTAATGCCCATATGAATTATTCATGGTAATCTGAGAACAGAGCTCCACATTATCTGGCATTCCTAGAGTTTCACAAGCATACTGAACTCCCAGAATTAAGATATTCTGATATATCTGAAGACATGTATTTACCTGGGAAGTATTCGGTCAGGGAGTTTATGTGCTGGAATAGCAACGGGTAACTTTTGCATTTGCCTTGCATAATCAAAGAGTCCTGGTAGATTATGGGAATAGAGCTGTGAAGCTTTACCTAGAAATTAGAAAACAAAACCACACTTCAAATATAAACCCAAATGTTTACCAGCACTACCATTCAAAGACAGCACAGTAACTTACCAGATACTGATAACAAGCAATTGTTCATGACATATAACCATGTACACCTTCGAGGAAATAGCTGATAAAGGAAAAGAAAAACAAAGAAAGAAAAGCATTAAATTTGATAGCCACAACATGTGAGCACATTAAGTTGATCAATTAATAGCTGCATAGACGACAGGACAAAACTAATTAGCTTAAGCCAAGTAATGTTTACCTGGATTGCAGAGTTAATTCAGAGTAAATCTTAGGCACACACACTATATTTAACATACACATTAACATTTAGACAATTGGCACATTTTATATTCATATCTTCAAGTATACTATAATTAGCCCACAAGACGTCATTATAAAGATTAATCCATCCTTTTTCAAAAATTTTAGAAAACACCATACTTTCTCCTTCAAATGAGAAAAGCTTAACATAAACTTCAGTAAACAAAGCACGGTTAACAAACCATAGTCATTCTAAATCCTGTGACAGTCCAAATCTCTTAAAACAATCAAAGCTGGCAACTGAAGGGGCAGTCCATCTGCATATTTCAAGTGATCAAGGAATGCAACAAATGATCAAGACAGAACTGTTGTCAAATCCCATAATCACTAGAAAGATGGGGCTGCAACCAACAAGACATCCTTAAAAAAGAACTGATGGTACTTTTTCCCCCCCTTCCCATAACTTCTGGAGCTTGTTGCCACAAGAGGTCATGGAGGTGGAAAGCATCAACAGCTTGAACAAGTGATTAGACATACTTGTGTCCAAGAAGTCCATAAATGGACACAAAGAGAGAATAGGCAGGGATCCTCCAACATCCCTGATTCAATGACTGTAGTGAAATCTGAGAATGGACAGCAGAGAATGGTCAAGTTTAAGGGCAGTTCCTACTGCCTCTTTAGGAAAATGACTATTGGGCTAGACAGATCACTCGGGAGGACACTTCTTTTTGCTCTAAAAAAAGTAAATCTAAACAACACACCACCCCCCCAAGCCCCCCCAAACAACAAAAAACCCCAACAACCTCACTGCTGATTTATTATTTATTAGAAAGATTTGAAGAGATCTGTAAATTAATTGGAAGATTTTCTGCCAAAGAGCAAGAAATTAATCTTGAAGCTGTGCTAACTCCTGGAAACATACGTTATTACTGCTTTGTTCATTAGTGAAGGGGAATGTAATGAAAAATAACCATGGATACTACTTTTGTTTTTACATTGAATTGTACCAGACGTGCAGGGTAAAAAATGAAGTGAACCACAGAACTTGAAAATGTTATTAAAGCCCTATTGCCTGTAATCATAAATACTGATGGAATAAATGGTTAGCACAGAGGGTGCACTTCTATTCCTGAGGTCTTCTCATACATAACCTAAACCACTGTAAGAAAAACCTATGGTAATAATCTACCATCCTGGCATTATCCAAATTTAATGTGAAAGTTTGATTGATCTTCTGTAGCTGCACAAACATCTGAGGATTAGAGAAGAACAGTGGTTCTTCAAATTTGCAGGTCGATTGACTCATTCCTCCTGTTCCACGCATGACTGGCTGTTTTCACAAGCATTTGTTCTGAAGTGCCTATTAAAACATTTCCCCAAAAGCTCACTAGGCAATGCACTAGAGAACACGGTGCTTAGCAAAACAAAGGATGGATATGAGAGCATGAGTTTCATTACACCTATTCTCCTTGCCAATTAAAAAAAAAAAAAAAAAAGCAAAAAACACCAAGCAAAACCAAACCAAAACAAAAAAAAAAAAACCCCAAACAAAACTTTCTTTGGTCTACCTGGCCTACAAGAATTATTGTATTAGTGATATTTCTCAGGGGAGGTTTTACAACTGCAGTGTAGCAGCAGAGGTACCTGAGCTAAATTTAAACTAGCTAACTCAAGCACCAGTATGATTATGGGTTACATGGAGCTCAGTGCAAGGTAGCTAGGCCTTCTTAACACAACAGACATATCTACAACGCCTGGACCCTGGAAGATGAACAAACACCAGTGCCTCCAGCTTACAGTGTGAAGGCTGTCCTTGCAAATTCCTCCATCTTGATGGCAGATGCATAGCTCCCTAAGTTAGGGAGAAGGCAGGAAAGAAAACAAGTTTCTTAGAGATTAACAAAAGAGCTGGAGAAAACACCACACAGAAAAGCCGGCAATTGGCATTTCCCCCTCCCACTATCCCCTCAAAAAAAGGTAACACTATTTATAAGATTCTGTAAAGACAGAGTTTTAATTGGGAATCACTATGCTTAGTCTCATCAGCAAAGCTGCTTTTAAGACCAAAAGAATGAAATCTGGTGTATAAAGGATCTCCTTGCTTCCCTGTAGCTGAAACACAATGTTTGTTGCAAATATTCCAACTTGTAACAAAACTTTAAATAAAATGGAAACTTTCATCCAAAATATACCAGGCAAATTCCATACTATTTAACAAATCATTTAACTGTAAGATAATGCACTACAATGAAGTTCAACACATTGGTATTTGCAGACCTCATACTTAAACACTGTCCAGCCCACAAAAACCTAAATATGACTGAAAGGTCTACTCCATAGTAAGCACTTAAGATAATTCTCAGTTTAGGTAGTGCCTATGTAGGCAGTAAAGGCAATTTTTACATGGATTACACAACATTAATCTGAGTGGCTAATAAAAGTGATAAAGGTGTATTTTTTCCAAAATATCAAAATAGAAATATACCTGCTCCATTGATGTTTCATGAAGTTCATTGAGGTTCAGTGTGTAAATACCTTCTTCCGCACCAAATATCAAGTACTGATCTGCAACACAAACAAAATAAAAATCTAGAAATCCCGATTTAAGGAAGTCATGTTTCATAAGAATATGCAGCTCTTTACTAGAGAAAGGCTTAAAACAATTACATGCATTGAAACAAACCAACCTAAAATAGCTATGGTGTTCTAAAGCATGGAAAATTAATCTTGCTAAGGAAGCTTACATTTGTGGATGAGGCTGTTTTAACACCTTAGGAAAGGTCAGTCTTTTTTTTTTTTGTGACTAACAATTGGAATAAAACCCAGCAGTGATACAACCATAAGCAAGAATTCATGTGAATCATGTCCTCATATATCGATTACCTTACTTAGATATTGCCATATATTTTGTGATATATTAATAGCCTTCTTTTGGAGTACTTCAGCAGCAGTATTGACTGGAATGTTTTCTCAGTACTTTGGGGGGTGCCTCACTTCTTGAACCTGATTAATACCCTGGATTATTTTTAGGAATGTGAAAAACACAACATCTCATATTGAGAAGATGTCAAATGCAAAAGACAGATTTCTGGAATTTCAGTTTCTAAAAAACCTAAGTATTTTCTTGCTTACTGGCTCAGTAGCATGTCTATACAGCCTATCATCAAAAAGTGAAACTGCAGGCAAAGCAAGTACAGTGTTACCAATTATCTCTTTCATCAACTATTTAATAAAGCACTAAAATGTATGCAAAAATGAAGAGACTTGCAGAAACCTATAGGACCAGAAGGCTTTATGGGGGAGACAAAAAATAATACATCAAGTGAATGATAAAGAAATCAATTTCAACTAGGACCTCTGGATGTCAGATTTTTAAAAAATAAATTAGGATTACCACCTTTTGGACTAAATTGTTGAGAAGATTCTTGAATTAAAAAAAAGATAATATTTTTTTACTTTTGATATGTAATTTATTCTTTTTAATCAAAGGTGAAAACTGCAGCCCATATATCTTAAAATAATTTAAAAAAACAACATTGAACTTCAGACAGCAGCAGCATATTTGAAGAAGAACTTCTGCTTATATAACTAAACCTATTTTAAATTATGTCTATTTTAAAAGGAGTAACCTTGCTCATCTTAGCACTCTTGAAATCCGAGGAGAGAAAAAAGTGCGTAAAATATACATAATATACTACCTCTTGTATCTGGATTTATCCACGATGTTGCACAATGAATTTTTAATGGACAGCCATTGAAAACCTTTGAAAAGCAAGCACCCATCTGTAGAAGTTAAAATGATTAAAAATTAAACCAAACAATGAAAAATTAAAAGGTGACATTTCCATTGTGATTATTTTTACTTATGGTAGTAACAAAAGGCTAAGAGTAGTTTCATTTGCTACGCAGAAAATAACCTCATCCAGACACGCTGACAAAGGGATGATTTTTTTAAAGTGATTTTTCCTTTGTGCGTAAGAGCATTCTGAAGAAACATACCAGAATTAGCATTTCAGAATTAGCTCTTAAATTAACAGTCTAAGCACAAAGGTACCAAAAAGGTGACAAACCTTAAAAAGATTCTTGAATTTTGTTACTTTAGAAAGTCTCAACAGATAAACTTTATTCTTGCCATACTTCACATATTTAAAATGTCCTGCAACAATCAAATTTTTTGTCTCAGATTCTCTGTTAGTTGTTTCAAATTAACTCGATTTCAATATTGATTGCTTCCTTCCCAAAGGGAAATCTCTGGTAGAAGATCCCACTCCTTGTTCAGCATAACTCCAATAAACTCAGTTTGCCTCTTAAGTGTCTTGTATAGTATAATATAATCAATTTCTTCATCTTCCCCCTAGTGAAGCACAACCACTTCTAGGCATTTGTAAGAATAGTTAGTAAATTTGCTTCAAGAGGACAGAAAAGCAAAAGCCAGGGCTTCCTTCTTTCCCTTCCTTCAAGCATCAACATAACAATTACTTATATTATTTTGTTAAGAAACAGAGTTGATTGATAGTACTATAGATGAGAAGGAATGATGCAGTGGTAAATAACAATTAGTAAAGTGAAATTATATAATGGTCAAACATAAGAACCAGTCATGGCTAAGGGTTGCCATCCTGAATATAAGCAGGTATCCCCTTTATGAAAAGCTATGTACTCTGTAATATGACTACAAAATGGCAATGTTTCCACTTTATATTAATACTTTGTGAATTATTATAAATCTATAAACTAAATTAACCAGATAGCTCTCTTGCTAACATTTAGAGGATTTTTTTTTGTTAACCTGTTGCTGAATAAGAAAGTCTGAGGACATTTCAGTCACTTCTGAATGCAGTTTAGTTCGGTAAGAACTTCATAATGAACCTTTTAAAATGAAAAGCAGCAGAAATTAGACCCTTCTTTGTGCTTTGGACATCCTCTCACTCTTGCATCACTATAATAAAGTCCATGAGTTTGTCCAAATATACTTATGTGAGGGAACAATCAAATTCATTAAGGTAATCAGCAAAAATGTGAAAGACCCATTGCACAAAGAGAAGGGGAAGGACTTCAGCTCTGCTAGTACCACTGCAGACCTCCGAGTACGAATGCAGGGAGCTGGCAGCTTGCTAGACAATGAGATGATCCTTCCGCAGGCATAAGAACAGAAAGTAAGAGAAAAGATACATGCAAGGCAGGAATATGAGAAGATACTGATACTGAGTGACCTCAAGGTACTGATAGCTTCAATGTTGTCAAATCCCTTGGCCACAAGGAGTTTGCAAGAGGGACGATGTCAAGAAAAACAACGAAAGGATTGTCTGGCATTTATGGCAACATCTTCCCACGTGTGCAGGGCACTAAAAGGCACTCAACAGAAAATACACCAGATGACACTCGCAGCACTGACCTCCCAGAATATTGGCAAGTGTTTCTGCTGCTCCTGTAACCAGCTACACAATTCTCCTTGACCTTTTCCAAGCACTGAAGAGAGATGCTGCACAGTGGAGGGAAGCTGCATTCACTGCTAAGACCTAGTTGAGCACTGCAGTGATAAGCTGGATAAGAAAGAAGGAGGACATAGACACTAATCATTTTCCTCTGGCCATTCTCAGCCCTGATTTCCAGGAAGCCTGCAGAGCCAAGATGCTGCTGCAAATGCCTCAGAATGGTAAACAGAACCCAAGGGTATAATCTCTAAATAGCAAACAAATCTCAAGGATAGAGCTGAGAATCAGACAAATTATTAAACTGAGTTGCTAGTGAGGAAAAACCCCCCAAACATGAAATAGAAGTTTGAAGTGATGGTGCTTGATCTGACTGCTGCCACGGAGGCATTTAAGTCTTGAGGGAATTTCAGCAGGCAGAGCATTCCCTCATTGGTAGAATCTAACAGGTCTCCCTGTGCTGCAAGCAACCTAAAGTAGCATGGAAAAACACACTACCAAACTGGGTTATTAAGAAAGTTGAACAAAATATCTAGTCACAGGCAACCATGCATAGATATAATTTTAAACAGTCCCAGAACATCTAACTATGTTAGAAGACAGTGAGAACGCAAAACACCAGTTGGCAACATACTTAACAACCACAAATCAAAAAAACCCAAGCAAACAAGAATCAGAACAACGATGTCCCACAGAAAAAAAAACAGAAGAGATTGAAATATTGACAAAGTTTTACTGGCAGTAGCAGGCTAATTGTTAAATAAGACTCCCACTTGATGTTAGGATGCTAAACGTGCTCCACAATAAAGTAAAAGTCCAGTAATGCCAATGACCTGAGAGAAAACCCCTTCCTTATTCAAATTTTTGTAATTTGACAACCAATGGAGACAGCAGGCTGAGAGGACAGTGTCAAATCAGTCTTCAACACTGAACAGGAAGGTTAGAAAGTATGTTGTACATAAAAGGTGGGGTGTGATGAGTGAAGAAGAAGAGAGAGGAAAGAGTTTCTAATCTGAGGACCAACAAAACCAGAGAATTAGCGCACTACAAAGATGCATGAACATGCAGAGAGCAGTCCAATACCCCAATATTCATTTGACCAGCTTCAGAAGTTTTCCTGTTTTAATCTATCTCTTTTTGCAGCTTCATTATATTAGCAACTCACAGTCATTCTCTGATGACCTGTCCCTGAAGTCTGTGCCAAAAGTTCAACACATATGGCTTCATTTTGAGCTACTCTATTTTCTACGATTTTTCTCATTCCAGTCACTAAATCTACCTTATTTCCCCCTCCCCAAGATGATTCAATTCTTTTCAATGCTAGGAGTGCTCCCAAATTTCTGTCATCCACTAGTTCAAAGTATGCACTCTTAGGTGATGCATTTAGTATAATATTTATTAAAACAGGATTGACCTCAATAAACAATGCTAAACATGTTTAGTGCTCTGGAACAATTTTGTGCATTTCTGCAAGAGATCATGGTTCTAAGGCACAGAAGCATGCCATCTGCCTTAACCAGTCCTGCTCCTCTAAAGTGGGTAGGAGGCATGTCTTGTAGCAATTTTATCTTCTAATGTAAAGATGAGAAACTGATCTGACTTAAGAGTATCGTAGCAAAAAAAGGTCAGTTTAAAAATCAGATGAATCCCCCATTTGGTGCACAAGCGCAACTACATGAATGCAGGCTCCAGCACACAAGAAGGATAGTGGTGAACACAGAAACAAGGGGTCAAAAAGAAGGAAAGACTGGCTCTTCTGATTACAGTGTTGGTACTGTACAGGTGACAAGCCTGTGCAGATAATACAATGAAATTCTAATCTGCTTTATGGTGTGAAGGTGCACAGAGATGTCTGTACCAGTTATTTCCAACTCTAGGGCATCTATGAATCCTGTCTTCAGAAGTTTTCAAACCTAGAGCTGCACAGTATAAACTTTCAGCTCTTTGCAGTTCCTGAGGCATCAGCTCCTCAGATCAGTAAGTACCTTCAGTATGCTGAAAGTACCTCTGTGGCATTAGTCACAGAACTCTCATTCACTTTTTAATGAAGGAAGCAAACAACAAAACTTTCCAAAAGTTACTTCAAAGCAAAAAATCCAGGGTGATTTCTGGAATACCACGCCTGTGGCTTAACATTTCTAAGAGACACTAGCTTTTATATTTTTTTCAAAAAAATAAGAAAAACATTCAAAAAAAGGTACTCTCTCAGCTTTAGCAAGAACACACGTCCTGCTTACAACATGCATTTGTATGACTCAGTAATACTTACATGGACTTTAGGTGTAGGAGGAAGGCCATTACTAATTGGTTTCTAGAAAACAGAAGTGTAAATGGTTACATTCACATGTGCACATATGCATGAACATGCATATTTTCACACACAGTACAGCGTAAACAAAATATAAGCCTAAAAATGTTTTTTTTAGAATGCTGTTAAAAACATTTTATAATTGATAAGTAATTGAGCATAATTATTTTAGGAGAAAATAAAAATGCCACATGTACTAGATCTGAAATCCATGGCTGAGCTTTGGGTACAGTTCAATTTCTAAGCATGATGTTAGGCTAGAGACCTCCCTTCCAACTAACACTTCCATAATTCTGTTTAAGTCTGCTGACCACATGTCTCTAGTGACCACACGCCACAACCCACCAGTATCAGGTTTTTTCCATTAAAACCTCTACTATGACTCCCTAATATCTCCTCATTGAATGTCTGCATCGTCTACTGCACAACGTTTTCACATTGTGATGATATCTGAAAGAATGCCACATCCAGCATACAAGGTTTAAGCGATATTATAGCAGCTGTTCAGTATTACGAGCAGCGTTAAACTCTATCAGTCAGCACTAGACCCACTTTCCTGCATCAGTATCAATTTCTCGAAGTAGATGCATGCTTCCAAAGAGATGTATTTTAGACGTAACACAGGAAACTTTAAACACACAATTTCAAATGCCAAGGTCAAAGCAGTTTCAGAAAATCATGCTTTCCAAAGTACTGCCAATATTACTGGCACTTCCTTAAGCCAAAACAAAAACACACACAAAGTTTCTGCTCTATTTCCTCTTCGCTTCTCTCAAAAGAGTGACATTTCCAACCTTGTCATTAGAAGAAGCCCCCAAAGAGTGTTTTCATGTTACATTTAATCTGATCTAACTACCGATGTTCCACTCTCTCCCACCCACGTTCCCACTTTTGCATCACAGTAATAAAGTGACCACTCTGGAAGCCATTTACTGCTTGGATGGAAAAACTCCCTTGGAAGAGGAGAAAGGGATGCAGAAATATTCCCTTTCCTCAGCTCACAGCTGGATCAAATTACATGTGGTATAAAACTGCATTCTCTCCACAAGTGCAACGTCACATGAGCTTATGTAGTTCAAGTCTGACAGTAAACCCAAGCTGCTAAATGCTGAAACACAGAGGTCAGCAGTCAAGCAGCTTGCATATCTATCTACATTTCCCCATCTTTTTTCCTCCTGAACACCACAAAGCCTGTATGCCCTACATCTGTGACAGGAGGACAACTCGCTTGGGAACAGCCCCAATTGAGCTCCTTTCCCAGGGCCAGCCAAATCCTCCAGCAAGCCATCAGGTGGCAGCACACTCCATAATTTCCTCATTTGCTTAAACAGTCATTGCTCAATAGATATTACATCTCTCTTACAGGATCTTACTCTCATTACGTCTCTCAAGTATGTGAATACAAGCAAGTAAATCTTGTATATCCATGGCAATGTTAGTTCCTAATGAAGATTAAATACCAACTCAGACTTCAGCTTAAGACTGTATCCCCTAGACAATCTACCAAAACGGTGTTTTGATTCAAAGTAAACAAGATGTCAAAGAAGCATGCCCACTCCTTTTCATTGAGCATGCAGTTGACACCCAGAAGCCTAAATACCTACCAGTATTTCCTTCTTTTCTTTTTTTGAAAAATTAGTGTCTCTGGCTTCATCCTGTTGATGTGGTGATCCCTCTCTCTCACCATTTAATTGTACAGAAGGGACTCCATTACCTAGAAAGATTCGTATTTAAAAATGTGTTCTTCTACCTTTAACTCAAACAGTAGTCTAGCCTAAAAATAATTTCAAAGGACTAAAATTTCAACCTATGTCAGAACACATTTCAATACCCTAATTTATTTCTGAGGCATACATGGTCCTACCTGTGCACCATCTATAAAGTCATATTCAATCTCAGTCGATGGCTTTTGGTAATTATTATAACGAATCTAATTTGGGCATAGAAAGGGATGCAGCCACAGTTATGAGGAAAAATGTATTTAACATATCTAAAGAAAAACTTGGCCATAGCTAATATTTCAATCATTCTTTATAAATAGCCTGAATGCATTTGTTAGCACTGGATGCTTAAGCATTACAGTCAAATCTGTAACGCATGAACTAAGTATGTAGGTAAGGAAGAACTAGCAAGATATCAATTAAGAGTCAGACATTAAGCTTGCTTAAAGCAAGTCAGGTCAAGACAACTCTCAAAGCATCAGACTTTAACAAAGGCATAAAAGGAACAGCCTAAACAAACAGTAAACAAACACAATTACTTGCTATACTACCCAACTCAGCTCAAAGGTACAAAAGCAAACTTTGAAAGCAAAACTCTGTTCTTCATATGTCAAATGACAACAAGAGTTGACACTCAGGGTCAGAATCTGAAATCTACATACAGGAAAACTTTTTTCTTATCCCCTGCGACAATCCTGATAGACCACATTGTAAGCCTGGTGCTTAGAAAAGCAATTGTGTCACTAACGGCATCAGCAGGAATTGTGTCAGTGACTTTACCAGAAGGTACATTTGACCCTTGAAAGACTTAAAGCATGCTTTCTTTGAGTATTTTGGCTTTCGTGAACTTTATTACTTGCCCATCACAGAAAAATTACCACAGCAGGTTTTAATGTGAGCAGCACAGGTGAGGACGTAGAAATAAAATCACATTAGATTAATTAACAAATATTTGTACACCTCTTGGTGTCACTCTTATTACCCAACGCATTAGATTTCTGTGGAGGTAACCGAGGAGGTGGTGGTCTGGGTGGAACCTGAGATGTAGATTTTGCTGGACTCTCTGATGTTGGACATCTCTTGATTGTCCCTTGACTATCATTTTCAGAAGAGTGAGTTTCTTGGGGGATAGAGATGGATTTAGGCTGAAAAAGACATAGTAATAATAAAACCACAATGAAAAAAGATTCAAAGCATCCAGGCTATTTCTCAATGAGAAAAGAACCCATGTGCAATATTCAGATCCTAGAATTTGATTAATGACATGTTCTTCCACACAAATCTCTTTCAAAAAAACAAACTAGAAGGAAATGCATAGGAAAATCTTACTATTAACAAAGGACAATTTCAAAATCATAATATTTAAGTCATGCATTAAACAATTATGGGCATGTGGAAATTGTTTATGACTAGATACAACCAAACCAGACATTTAAGTAGAAAGCAGGGAACATTCAATGATTCAGACAAAACTTTGTGTAAAGAATCTCATATAGGGGATGCAACAACAAAGGGCAACGTTGTTTAGACACTGGCTGCACTAATGCTGATTGTAAAATCCTTCTCAGTTATACAAAGATAGTGCAGGAGGGTAGGTAATCAAACCTGCAGTTTTTGCCTGGAAAACTGACAGCCAGACAAAAAAAATATAAAGTAGGTTTTTTTTTTTTATTCTTGCTTGTATTAAGACAACATCAGTGTGAAAAGATTTGCACTGCTCTTCAAGTGGCAGTATGCCACTGATTCAGACATGCCTCTGAAGATCCCTGTTCAGACACCAGACGTTAGCAAGCAGATGCTTTATGTGGCAGCTCTTCATTAAAAATTAAAAGCTACAAACATATAGGTCAACACCCTGGATATACCCTTGCCTTAAAACTTAATTCAAGTCTTCAAGTCATGGCTCAAGTGAAAGAAACATCTGTATAGTAATTTAGACACTTCTGCATTATTTTTTTTAACGTGTCCTTTTATTCTGGGCAGCAAAATTCCCCTCACTTACCTTTGGTGGTAAAGGAGGGGGCACTTTAGGTTTCATTGTTGCACTATAAAGAAAAGAAACAAACCAAATTGTTATCCAACGTAGCTCTTTGAATCTTGTATTGCAGTGTTCAAAAGGATACAGGTTTTTATAAATGCCATACAAATAAACACCGTTAACTAGTCAGTCAACAGCACTATTATATCCAAATAACTGCATCGTGAATACTTTTACAACATTGTGTTATTGCTGTGCATACCCCAGATACTATCCAAAATCTCATGTATTACAGATCATCCCTAGAGAGGGCAAAATGATGTGAACTGATTTGTTAAGATGCACATACTTGAGCAGAAAAAAGCAGGGAGATGCAGAGCAAGCCTGATATTTATCCTTTTGAGAGGAGGAAGACTCAGCATATCAGTGAGCTTTTCTAAAGGGCCATTTGTAGGTATATAGGGGAAACAGGAGTTAGAAGAAAAACTGCTGAATACCATTCCTTGAAAAATTTACCACGGACTTCTTCAGAACAGCCTTACACATGGAAAGCAAAATCCATCTGCAGTGGAAGGTTAGCCTACCATTTTTTTGGTGGGTTGTTTTTTTTTCCTTCTGTAAGTTTCTTTTTTCACAGAAATCTTGGGAAAGACAACTTTTAACGCAAGAACAATTCAACAGCTTGCCTCAATAGTTCAGGATATTGGCAGAAGCATCAGCAGTATTCTTCTTCTGCTGGTTCTGTGTTTTAAAGAATATGCTGCGTTTTTGAAAAATCAAAAATATCTAAATTTTTTATGTTTTAAGAACTCTTACACTGTCCTATTTTCCTAATCTTTTGGAACAGAAAATTATTTCCATTAAATAAGCTAGGAATACAACTGTGACCACTTGACATTCTTGCACAACGTTTTCCTTATTTTTAAATGAAATTTCAAAGTTTTGAGAAAATGTCCAAGTGGTAAGATATCTGTTGCTTGTTTACAGATCAACAACTTTGCTTCATTCTTCTTAGGTTTCTGTCCTGGCATCTTATCAGTTGCTTTGATTTCAGAGAAGATGGAAGGGGACTTTTGATAACAGGTTAGCCTGTATCGTGCACTTCAGCTGCTATGGTGGTGGAAATTATCTTCTCTTCATAACATGGGACCAAGCACAAGACCTTCAGTCATGAGTGTCCCAGCTCCATTTGTAGTTTCTTCCACATTCTTCCCTACATCTCAGTCAGCTGTCACAGTGTTATTGGGCAGCAAAACGTAAAAAAAGAAAACCAAAAAAGACAATGATTTGGCATAAATGTGACTGATGTTCATAAAAAGGACTGCGTGCCCTAGTTTCAACTGCAAGGTTTATATGCAGTTTGTCACTGTTGATCACACAGGGCAGTGGCCCAATAATTTCTGCTTTCCCAGTCTCCACAACCAAGAAGTTCAAGCATCAAGACCTTTGCTGAACATGAGAGAAAAAGAAATATCAAAACAATCAATGTTATTAAATGAGGATAGGTAATTTTATATTGTCCCCTTCAGTGTGTGGATTTTCTGCAGCTATGAATCACTCAGCTTCGAGTCACGTCAGCCTGGACTGGAAGGGTACAGCTGCTTCATTGGTTTTGTTCTGGATCTGATGGGAGAAGTGACCGATGCCATGTGTGCTCTTCAATTGCAGCTCCATCTCATAGAATATAAATCAAACAAAAGCCTTGAATCTTCAGTGGGCTCCAGAGAATGATATCCCAGATGGAGCCAATAAACCAACATACTGCAGCTTTGGGATCAAGCAGATACCAACGGGGAAGGCACAGATGCAGAATCTGTCTGATCTAAGGTTAAGGCATTCAAGGGTCACCCCTATGCTTACAGGAAGTTGTCAGGCCCTCTCTGTAGGGCAAGAGTACAAAGGATGAAATACAGGAAGAAGGAAAAACCACCAGGATATTTGTGGAAAACCACTGGTGACTGTCCTTAGGGTTAGGCAAATTGGAACCTCTCTGGAAGCTATCAGGTTCTTTTTTGCTTAACCTGAAAAAGAAAATCCACGGAAACACGACAGCAACAAAAGCAGCTAAAGCCAATGCTGTCTGAAAGTTCTGATGGAGCTGGTGCAAAGAACAAGGATCCTAAAGCACTGGATAAAGAAATCAGTGCAAGCATTTCAAGAGGTTACAAACCCTGAAACGTTACTGAAGTTGCTGATACTGACTGAGAACAGACCAAGAAGTCAAGGAAAAAAAAAAGAAACATTAAGCAAAAGTGAACAGAGAGACATAGAAAAGTGTACTGAAACAGAGATTAGTATGGAGGGAGGAACCAAGCTGAGCTGGTTTGCAGCAGTGCAAATTTTCAGAGCGTCTTCACTGCAGGCCATCAGAGTGGAACCGACCGTATGGAGCTACGGGGAAGCGTTACATCCCACAGTGCAGGAAGCCTGAGTTATCGTTACCAAGGTCTAACTAGCTATGAGCAAAGCCAGTTCTCAGCGTGGTCCAAATGCAGAGGAGCAAATCAATAATTAGCATTATCAACCTCTTCCTCTCAAAGACAAGACACAGGAGCTTCATATTATTGATAAACTGCATAATCAATCATGCCTTTAAACAACTGCATAATAATGAAATATGAAGAATTTCTTAAGGAATTAGCAAGGGAATAAAGCCTGCTAAAAACTGACTAAAATAATTTTTCTTCTGTAAATATGACTTGTGTTTAATGGCAAGTTGATCATTAAACAATGCAAGTTGAATGTACTTGTCACTTAGCTGACGTCAGACACCGGCAATAGCTTTACCCTTCTTGAAGGGAGCTGTCCCTCATGCTCAGTACAATGATAAAAATCTTTGTTATTAAAGAACAGCAGTAAAATAACTCTAGATAAAAAAAGAGGATATGTGGTTCTCTGTAAGAGATAGATGCTAGCAATAGATAACACATTTTGCATATTTCTGGTATGAAGCAACAGCTTTCAAAATTATCCATTAACAGAAAGCAAACGAATTCAGTTGCAATGATTACATTATATTTATTTAGGAATGTAAGTTTCCACATACTGGCTATGCATTTTAAATTGTTTCAGCTCTCATCTGTCAATCAAAAAGATTTAATACGAGCATAATTAATTTAACACATGCCTATTAATACTGTCTTTGCAGTCACATAATCTTGCTCTCTCTGTGGTAAGGGAGCCAGCTCTATTCCAAAATCAGGCACTGATAAAAGCATCCTCCTAGCTGAGAATGTGGACAGAATAAACTCAGTCATCTAGGGAAGAGAGTTATGTATATATTTTATATATTTTTAATGAGCTTTATTTTAATATACAGTCGTCAGTTCTAAAGAGGACACCAGGACCAGGGTCAGACGAATTACTGGCTCAATGTAACTACATCAGGATTTTGTTCAATAATAGAAGATAAAAGGACAACTGTACCAAGCGAGGAACAAGATTCTCCCCCTCTGCCCCAATTTATCACAAGTTTATAATTAGAATAAGACGACTTCTGGTGATGTAATCTAGGAACAATATTAAATGTCTGTCTTTAGAAATGTTATAAAAAAAAAAAATCCTGAGCTATTTGGGACAGAACTTTTTAAAAAAATTCATCTATTCAAACAAATATATAAAAGCTGGTTCTTAGTTTTACAAGAAAAAATGACTTACTGTTTAGTATCATCATCTGCATCATCATCATCTTCTAAATGTGCCACATGTCCCCTAAGAAAATGAACAAAGTACTACAGCTGAGTGAGTTGTATTAAAATTACCTTGGCTGCTTGGCTACTACCTCTTTTGCAGAATTTTACTGTCTTTTAGCCTTTTAAGATTATTATTATTCCTTAAAGCACAGCCACAATTCAGACAACTAAGCCTCTCCCATATCCTCTCAGCCAGTACAGGGACAAACAAGAACTAGTTGCGACAGACATTAAAAAAATCAGTGCACAAAAGACTTTGAAACACACAAAAGGAAAAAAAAAAAGAATAGAATTACCGCTGATGCAGTTCTTCTTCAACTGATTTTAAGAGACTCCTTCAGCATTAAATAAGAATAAGAACACAGATACAGTTTAATTTGTGGCACATAAACTTAAGTATCAAAAGCCAGGGCAAATGCTCCTATGATTCTATCAGTAAATAATCCAAAGCATGTTATTTCAGCTGGCTTTCAGAACATACATCGAACATCCATATACAAATGAACATGGCTGCATTTCTTTATTTTTTACACAACACACTTTCATCTGTGTTTATTGATGCATTGCTACTAAGTGCAGTGGTCCTTGTTTCTTGTACTCTAAAACAAGGACTGTCTTAGCTTGCTCAAATTTAAAACAAATCCACACTCTCAAAGAAAATCATAATAATTAAAAAAATATAAATCAGACTGACAAGAGGATTCAACTATTACTGGAATAAATTCATTCTAACCTAGTTGATTCTTGTAACATTCTGAACTTCTTAATTTGTATATCTTTGTCTGAAAACACAGACAAGAAGGAATAGCAGGCAAAACACAGGGGTGAGAAACAACAGAATTTTGGAAGATATCAGTATTTGCATTTTCCCCCAACCAAAAGATTGCATAAAAATATCATGTTCTATGCTTAGATTTTCTGCATTTTTAAAATATGATTTAATTTAGCAAAGCTAGGCATCCTAATTTTGACATGCATAAATGTAAATTAAGAAATTGGGTGGAAAGGAAGAATTACATGGAAAAATATTTCATATTATTAATAGAACAAAATTATTAGATTTATGAACATGAAGTTAAAGGACTTTGTTGAGATAGGTTTTTTTTAAAGCATCTGTAATTAAATGTTCCAGTGCCCTACAACACAAAGCAGGGCAAAAAGTAGTGTCAAAGAGCAGCACTGACACTTTCTAGATGGGGTAAAATTGAGCTCTGGGGGACCTATCATGCAGAACATTTTGCGAAGAACAGACCAAAATAATGGCTTTTGAAAAGAAGCTTACAGCACCACAGAGACAATACGATCAACACAGCCTCAAATACTGAAAAGTGCTGTAATGCTATATCATTGGAATTACTATTATTTTAGAAATAGTGATTTTGGAATTGTAACTGATATAAACAAGCTTGATATATTTTATTACATCTGTCTCTGCTAATGTCTTTAACATGCATTTGTGATTTTTATATTAAAATAGCCGTGGATGAATTAAAGAGAGAAAATGCTATTGCTTACTCACTTATTTGCACCCAAGAAGTAGCCACACTGAGGACCATGACCATATTCTAGCTGTAGATCCTACAAATATAAGAGAATGAATCTTTAAGACGAACACATGAGCATCAAACACATATCCTGTGGCATGCTGCTGTTATCCCCTCTGCCTCATCTGAGCTACCAAACAAGCTCATTCCTCTGGGTTTCCTGGCCCCCAGCACCACTCTCAGGTCAATTGCACCCAAAAATCTTCTTTCTGCCAGTTTGCTGGATCTCTAATTCCTCTTAAAACTCTGATCTTAGCCCCTCCCTTGGACATGCAGATCCTTTGCTCAAATAAAGTCAGTTGCAGAAAAGGAAACAAAACAAAAATAACAACATCCTTTAAAAATAAAAAAAACCCACCGCAAAGGAGAAGAGAAGAGGAAAAGGAAAGGAAGGGGAAGGGAAAAAAAAAGGAGAGGGAGAGGGGAAGAGAGAGGAGGGAAGGGGAAGGGGAAGGGGAGGATTTCATCATCTACCAGACCCTACAGAGACCCCAGCCATCCCTCACTGGCACATTATAGTACTTGTTTCAGATGGGGAGCAGTCCTGGCAGGAACCCTGAAATGTCTTTAGCACATGGGGACATTAAAGAAATAAGCAAAGACAGCGAAAGTGTTTCTGTAGCTCTGGTTATAGCAATACATATTTTAAGAATAACTACATATGTTAACATGTATACTTTAAGATCACCTTTTGTATTAAAAAAAAAATGAATACAATAGTACCAGCAAAGTCAAGCACTCACACAATTACGGAGCATGGGATCCTTAGAAAAAGAAGTGGCAACATGCCTCCAACACTATTATTCTACGGATGGTGTATTGCACACAAATTCAATGCATTAATGGGAATATAGGGACCACACTGAAGCACCATCAAATCTACCTCTACCAGATGTACACTGCTATAATTAGAGGGCATTTTTTTCTTCATGTGGATCACAACAGGAAAAATCTGAGCATAAATTTGGTCCCAAAATACTGAGTGTATTCACCAGGAGAAAAGAGTTATTGATACCCTAAGTTAGTGATAAATCGAACTACGTTACTTTTTTCCAGGAAACTTTTTAAAGGTCTCCCAACATCTTATATCAAACAGGCCTGTTTCACTGCAGCCCATATCAAAAGATGCCCAGATATCAAAACTGCAAAAGCAATAAGATGACAACTCATGGGGCTGATATCTTACTGTGCCCTCAATTCTGCTCAGTAAAGCTAAATAGTAGTTCCCACATGGGTATTTCTACCACAGCTGCCAGTAGCATTTGTTTGCTTCAATGACTTTTCATGTTTTCCCAAGACAAGTGAGATATTGTGGAAAAAACAGTATGTAACTGATAATTACTTGAGCTAAAAGGATGCATACATCAGAGGGTTGAATAAAAAGGCAAAGGCAAGCCAGGTGCTGGCATTTCCTGAACAACTGAGATTGTCTTTTCAGTCTTCATACTAATTACACATCTTTTTTCTACAATTAAACTAAGAAACCCCAAACCCACCAAAACCCATCCCCTTCTACAAATCTAACTCACAAGGGCCACCCGACTTTCACCCTAGACAATGGAGCTACAAAGTTAGGTGGCAGGAAAGAATGGCTCACAAATGGCCCTGCCAGAAACACGGATTTAAACTTCTATACTATGAGCACTTATATTACTTCTATGCAATCTCAAAAACTTCCACATGTAAGCACAGGTATTTTGAGGATACAGGCTCTAGACCAAAAAAAAAAAGACTGGAAACATAAGATGTCTCCAGACTCACAAACACGGAGGTTGAACAGGTTGTGTGAGTCTCTGTGAAAGGATGCCAGAAAAAAGACTGGGAGGCTGTTGAGAAAAATAACCCCAGATCAGTATAATGAAATCTGAGATTTTCACATTTAAATGACAAGTGTTTTGTCTACTTGTTGCAAAATAACATTTATCAAAAGTGGGAACAACATGACCTTATGCTGGATAGAACCAAAATGTCTGTCCATGTCGATTTACACATTGTGCAATGTATGACTATATATATTGTACATCAATTACAGGAAAATTAATAAGAGAAAATAAACAAACCCCCATAAAACATAAGGAGCCTTCATCTGCCACCAGAGTTTTTAAGCCTTACTGGAATTTTCTTTATGAAAAGTAACATCTGTCAGAATTATTTATGTTTAAATGCTTCAAAAGGACAAAATCATAGAATGGTTTGGGTTGGAAGGGACTTTAAAGATCATGCAGTTCCCACCGCCCTGCCCTGGACAAGGACACCTCCCACCAGACCAAGTTGCTCAAAACCCGGTCCAACCTGGCCTTGAACCCCTCCAGGGATGGGGCAGCCACAGCTTCTCTAGGTAAAAGCCTTGTTTTGATTCTTTGTTTTGACACTGTTTCCCATAATGTCCTCATAGGAAAGCTAAGATGAGTGGACAGTGAGGCAGATGGAGAACTGGCTGAACTGCAGAGAGTTGAGATCAGCAGTGCAGTCTAGTTGGACGTGTGTAACTAGTGGTGTTCCCCAGGGGTCAGTACTGGGTCTGGTCTTGTTCAACATATTCATCAATAACCTGTACAAGGGAATAGAGTGTACCCTCAGCAAGTTTGCTGATGGCACAAAACTGGGAGGGGTGGCTGACACCCCAGAAGGCTGTGACACCATTCAGCAACACCTGGAAGGCCACACCTGCATGTGGTGTCCAGTTCTGTGGTTCCCAGGACAAAGATGTTGATGGACTGGAGGGAAGGCAGCAGAAGGCCACTGATGTTGTTCAAGTGACGGAGAAAATAGCACAATAAGAAACGATCAAAGAACAGAGCTTTTATAGCCTGGAGAAAGTAACTGCTGTCTTCAGCTATCCCACAGAGTGTCATAGAGAAGACAGAGCTAGAGTCTTCTCAGGCGTACAGTGAAAGGACAAGAGGCAAAAGGCACAAATGCCAGCAATGCAAACTTTGGCCATAAGGAACCAACTCCTACCCATGGGAACCGCTCAGCCCTGGCACAGGGCCTAGAAATACTCAGTTGTCTCCATCCTAAAATGGATTAAAAATTCTATTGAACAAGCCCACAGTAATCTCCGTATCTAGCTTGGAAGCTGCCCCTGTTTCAAGCAGAAGTAGGCTAGAGATCTCCAAAGGTTCCTTCCCACCTCATCTGTTTTTGGGGATTCTCTGATGGTATTTGTAACTTAGCAAGGTATGCAACTCAGTCTACTGGATATGAAGTAGAATTATTTTTCAGCTCACTATGAAAGGGAAGAAAGATATTTTGCCACAATATTTCACTGCAGATCAGAATAACCTGAACGAAAATATTTTTATTTGCTCAACACGACCTTTTGTTTCCAATCAGAACAAATGATTTGTTTCTCAGATATAGGGCTTCTGGGACCAGAAGCCAAATTCTCATACAGATTCCCTTTGACAGACCCCACTATTCTTAAGTACAACGTGTCTCCGAGAGGTGGATGCAGTTACATGTACAGCAGCAGCTCTGCAGAAGGTGGGTCTAAAAGCCCTTACTCCTGGCTTCTCTCTAGCCTGTGCACCTCCTTCCACCACAATGACACATCCATTTGCACTGCCACACAGGGAACTTGTATGGGGAGCTGATCTGGTGGAAAAAATAACCTTAAAGAAGTTGCAAGTTTTCCTTTAGGATGTCATATACTTTAAACTACTTCTACTCAGTTATAGCAAAAACATTTTAACTATGAGAAATTTGGAAATACTATGCCAACTCACGTAGATTCACGAGACTGTCATTGTGGTGGCCACAATACAAGACAAAGAGTCATATATTTAGTTAGCCGTTGGCTTTTCGGGTGCTTCTCCCAGGATCAATAGCATTAAAATTTAAAATTGTTCAAGCACAAAGGTGTACAGATTTTTAGATAAATTACCTTGATTTAAACTATTTAGAGTTCACTTCAACTACAATACTTAGCTCTCCCACTTATTTGAGTCTGTATCCAAACAACCGTGTTTAAAGTACGCAGAAAGACAGTAAAAAAGATGGGAGAAACATGTCTGAGGTCTACCCTATGTAAAGTCCAATGTGCACTTTTTTTTGGTTTTGTTTTTTTTTTTTAAAGAGTCCAGCATAGCTCTGCTGCTTCTAAGGCAAAGGACTTTGTCAGAAAACAGCTGCCAAAACACAGTGCAGGGACCAGAATAGGAATGTGAAGAACTCAAAATGACAAGAAGGAGCATGTGCAAGAAAATCGCAAATGATAGCTTCTGCGAAACTTGTCTATTTGCAGAAAAGGCAAAAAAGATCTATCCTGAAAAAGAGAAGAGCCTTGCACCTAGTGCAAAATATTCTGTTATTTATTTGGATATGAGTCAAAGGGGTACATTTGTAGAAGATCAAATACTATCTTATCCTTGTCTGTTTGCTCTTTGCATGAAGGGATACTGCGGTTTGGACACTGAATTTTCCCTGCAAACAAGGCCTGTTCTGAATTTCTCCATTCAGCAGTTTCAGGCAGCTGTTTCAGGAGAACAGAAGCAGAGGGAGGGGGAAGAGTAAAAAGAGAGGAAACACTTTTCAGGGTAACCACATCATAGGTGTCAAATTTTTAAAAGGTAATATGCATGGTGACTGCATAAGCTACCCTATGATCCATCCAGCTGTGCAAAAGGCTAGGCAATTGGTAAAAATACTCTCAACTCACTCCCCAGATTTGCTTTCAACTCCAACTGTATACCTTCTGTGACTCATGCTGCCCAAAAGATGCCTCAATTTCTGACAATTTTTTTGTAGGGCCTTATAGACACACATAGCTCTGCATAAGGGCTGTTGCTCATAAGGTATTTTGTAAAATCAGAAGAACAGCATGGGAGAGAGCCCAGCAGTACTAAGTGATATATTATGCTTGTGAAAAAGTATAATCTTCTCCCCTTGATGATGTTTGAAAAATCCACATATCACTTCCCACTGAACACTGTCAGAGCAGAAGGGGGAAGGAAAATAACAGAGAAGTCTGATTAGTATGTCCCAGCCCACAACAGAAGAATGAACCAAATACTAAATATTTTTCTAGTTCCCAGAAGAATTGGGTCTTACTGGAAAAATCTCACAAACAGGTAAAGCATTACGACCAAATCAGAACTCTCCTCTTTGATTCACAATGAACACAGGAGGCTGTAAAGAAAGCAGTGAAACACACAAAGTGCTATCCATTGACTTTAAAAAACCTCTCACAACTATGACAACAATAGAACTTTGTAAACTTTATCACAGTCATCATTTTCAAAGAGTGCACTGAACAGCATGGATTCACAAAATCATGAGGATATGAAAGGACTGTCTAGTCAGGAAACATGTTTTCATTCATCTCAGATCCACAGATACTGGGCTAACAAGATATGCGATGCAGTGAAAGTACCCTGCTAAACCAAAAAGATTAAACCAAAAGCAAACCGAATGGAAAAGCCAAAACCATACTTTCAAAACCTGAGCAATTGCACAGGATGCAGGTGTTCCCACCACATACAGAGAAATCTAAGCTACGGGTCTCAAAACAATTTATGAAAAATATTTATAATCAAGCAATACAGAAAGTACCATCCAAGAAGGGTGAAGATAGTCTAAACTTGCAGTAACTATGGTATTGGCAGATTCAAGGCACAGCAAGCCAACTGATGGCAAAACAAATCAAAAAATCCAAAACCAAAAAACATCACAAAACCCAAACCATGACATTCCCAGACACCCCAGTTTTCCATTTTCCTCTCAATGTACTTATATGAAACATCTACTAACAGGAAGTTAGAATAATGCTTTTCATTTAGTACAGAATGTTTCTTCATTTTTTTCAACAGTATATGACAATGTCCAAGATGTAAAGTTCCTTTTCTAACTACATAGTGCCTAAAGAGCAGAGAAATAAGAAAACTCACTTTCTAGAGTAATTACTACTCTGCAACGTAAGACAAAATTTGGAAAATTTATCCAATGCCAAATGCCATTGGAAACACTTATGATCCCACTTTCTGTTATTTGAATTAAATATATATTCATTCTCTAACATAATTACCATCTAGAAAATTCAGAGACTGACATTTATGTAATTTTAAAGTCTTTCATGGGACTATTTAAAGCAACTACTAGTCAAAAATACGAAAAGAATGTTTCTTCTATTTTTAATCACCCTCCAAAAAATTAGCAAGTTATGCATTATAAGGCAGCTAAATAAAGAAATTAGAATGAGGGCATAATACTGAGCCCCTTCTATAAAAGCAATTCAACTAAACACAAAAACAGGTTAAATACTTTCAATACTGTACATACTAAGAATTCCTTCCCACATTACAGCAATACATATATAGACTAATCCTTATATTGAATGACTTTCACACAGATGAAAACACCAGGACAACAACAGAACAAAATATGAACTTAGAAAAAGGAAAAAGACAAAACTAACACTGACAAAGAAAGTCATAAGACGAAAAATACCAGGTTAGATCTTGCAGTGTAGTATATTTCTTCCAAATTGTCCAAAAAATCGCTACTGTCAGGCTGTTCATTAGATAGAGATCAAAAAAACTCAAGTTACTTACATTGTGACTGAAAGCCAGGTATACATAAAAGGAAAGTTTCTTGCTAGAAAAAAGTTGTTAGTTGAAACTCAAATCATGGCACAACAGTTCTGGGAGTCAGGGTAAAACACAGCTGAGGGTATGATCAACATTACCAAACACTTCCAAATCACACAAAAATAATGAATTATTATTCATCACCTGAGTAAGAGGCAAGTGTGTATAAGTTCAACATCTCAGTGCACTGTGGGCAATAACTCATTGTGCTGCAGTGGTGCACAAGCCAGTCCTTTGGCTTGTGCTCGCCTACCCCTAAGTAAGCAAGCATGAAGCTTAAGCATGCTTCAGTGAGACAGAAACAAAAAGGTTAGAAAAACAGCTTTAATGAAAAGGGATCCACGCTGTTATTGATGGAGGAGGCATGCCCTCCTCCCGCTTCCATTCTCCCTCAGCCTGCACTAAGGCTCTTTGCTAGAGTATCCACTCTTTCAATAGAATTATTTCCATTTGACATACCAATTTAAATTGTTCTTCATTCTATGCCTAATGACAAAATACACTCTTTCTTTGGTCTCTAGACCCAACATCATCATTTTCAGAATCATAGTTCTGCTTCCCTCTTGGCTTAACAGCTGTTGAAAGAATCAACAGAGCTCTTCTAATTCAGTCTCCAGTGGCACTATAGTACAAAACCAGCTACGAGAGATATGAATACTCAACGTAAGCAGTTACTTTTGCTTACAGCAACTATCTATCTTGCTTGCAGAGGCATTTTTATGTATGTCACAGTAATCCTGTGACAAACAAACTGATTATTGTTTCATAAATAGTTGTTTTTCCCATTCATGCTTACCCTGAAAATAAACTCAAATAATTATACCAGAACTACAGAAAAACTCCTGCCAGGTCATCAGAAATAACATATTAATCTTCTAAAGATAAGAATTATATAAGCTTTCCTAAAATAAAGGAATTTTATCTGGAAAGATCCAATTAGTTCCGCATGCTTCATTCTGATATGAGCAGTTAATTTCCCTCTTCAGAATGGTCCAAACAAGCAGTTATAGATGTTCCTTATAGACAGGGAGATCAGGCAAGTTCTTTGGTCAGGTTTCAAATACGCAAACTCTGACAGGAGTAGACAATACTAAAAGACTTCCTTATCAGCAGAATTAATCTGGATCAGACTCCCTTCTTGGAGCAGCAAGAGCTTCTGAGATTCCAAAGTGCAAAGATCTTGATTGTTAACACACAAAGTAGGAAAATGCTCAATTCCTCCCTTCCAAAAACACTTGCCAAAGAAATGCTCTAAAAAGTTGTGTTTTAATGCCCACAAAAAATCTCTGTCTCCAGTTTAGCAACACAGGTTCCTACAGTGCAATGAAAACACCTCTGCCCCATGAAGTTGTCCACTCACTGGTTTGTATAGTCAGTGACTGATAAAACAAGAAAGAAATGGAAAAAGCATTTTTAAAACTTCAGCTTCTCCATTAACATCTTTAGGCAATTATGATTTTAAATCATAAATAAATAAAATTCTTAAGGAGCAAAAGCATTATAATTTGAAGTATATGGTGCTACCAATAGCATTTTCTTTATAATCCAGACAATGCAACAGAGAAGCAAAGCCAGGTTAACTTGGGATCAGTTCAAAAACAATTTGGAGTTAACTGATGAGTTTATGGTAGAAACACAGACTTCATTACCATATTTAATAAATCTTTGTATAACTAAGGATCCTTAATGATGTTGTTATGCAGTTATGTCAAGGTCTAAATAACACACCTGAAATAATTGCCTACGTCCTACATGTGATTTGGTAAACTATTCTCCTCTCTCCTGAACAGGCATCAGAAACTGCAGACTACCTGTCCAGCCAGCTGCTGAGAAGAGCAAGATTATATACAACCTCATACGCCCAGAGTCAGCTGAGCCACTACCAAAGGACAAGGCACCGGGAAGGAGATTTTAGTACAATTACAGAGCAATAGGAGGAAATCTGCGTCAGAAGTCCCACTCACATATGTTTTGTAGACTATAGAAGAGGAAGTACATTCCTAGATACACACCCATAACAAAACCAGCTCAGAGCAAAGCCAGTGTCCCTCCCACTTACGTACTAAGCCAATTTTTTTCACATTAACACCTGCCTTAGAAAAACGAAGAGAACACAGAAATCTGCAGTAAGGAAGCAAATGGGAGTCTTTTTTATCCAGGAGTGTGAAGAAACTGCCCAAGTCCACAAATGTGGAAAGCAACAGTCTCCACAGAAGAGAGGAAGCTACTGAAATCATATCTGTGAGACAGCACCGATGCCGTCACTGCTTGATTTCTCATACCCCTTGTACTGATTGGTCCATAAGAAGAAAACACTGACAATACACCTTTCCAGCGTCTGTCACCTGCCAGACTCAGCGTGGCTCAGGTGTGGTGCAGCCACAGAAAGATTGTGTGGGAAAATAACAACTCCATAAAAAATTCCAATTTTTTAAAATGCATCATACCTCGTTCCCAGGCTCTCAATTTTACTATTTCTATTATCAATCATTGTCAATACAAGCACAAGGGAGAGAAACATTTGAGTATGCACATAATTCTACAATTAAACAAATAACTATAAGTAAAGGGAATGATATACTTGGCAACGAGGTATAAAGGATAGAGGAAACCCACAAAACAAAGGCTTGTTGCTTAGCACATACATCACACCTTGCAGAGCCTGCAAATAAGGGGTCTTGCTTTAGGACTAATATGTTACAAATTGTCAGAAAAATTAATTTAGTAGGTCTAAGTAAGTTTCCTACACATTTTGGATTTCTTCTCCTCCGCAGATATTTATTTACAGTGAATAATGTGCAGATCATAGCCCATGCCGCTTGTTACTCACGAATTCATGATGTGGCTCTGTCTCTTTCCTCAAAGGTGGATCAAATTTTACTTGACCAACTAAACAGGAGAAAAGCAAAACAAGGATTAAAGTTGCACTGTAATTAAACAAAATTTAGCTCCAAAGACGAAAAAGGAAAATCCAGTTTAATCATATCCCCAATGATGGAAACTTCTGACTCATGTACATAGAGAACTTGTGACTGCTAGAAATTAAAGGGCATAGGAAGTACTTTTCTATCACAAAGGCAGCACAATCACCATTTGCCCCAGCAGCTCACTAGAAGGATAAGGAAAACCATTTAACAAACAGGGCAGTGAAGAGCCCTCTTTAGAGGAGCAATACAGCTCTAATTTATAGAAAAAACACATCCATTGTGTGAATTCACTCTTGGATCTGTTCTTCTGGGATATTCACTAACACTAAAGAGCCCTGAATGAAGTTTAGAGAGAGCTAATCACATCTTCAAGGACAGCTCCTTGGCAGATACTCTTTAATACTCCTCCCCTCAATTTTAGCTTAAGACAACTAAAGCTCAAAGTATTGCTCTCATTTAATTCAAGCGAAAGCACGACTACAATTTGGTGCATGAAGTCTGCTTTTAGTGGCCAGTGATCAACCTCCTCCTTTCCTGACTTCTCCATGACTGTTTCAATTCAAAAGCAAAAACTACAAGATACTAAATTAAGGAAGAAAAATCTTCCTTTGCTGCTCTGTTACCCAGAAGAATTTGGCATCACTCCAAATATCATTGTGGGAGTGGAATACAAAATTATACCAATCATCTCTGAGAATTCTGGTTGTGTCCTGTTCAATTAGGATGAAACGATACTGGGATTTGCTGAAATATTAACAAAGGGTGTATTCAAATATTTTACACTAGTATTTCTTTTGCAGTCATCTAGAACCCATATCCGTAAGTGAAACAGCATATTTTTTTCCTGTATATCACTAAAACTACGTCTATATATGTCAGATACCCAGAATACCAGTTGAAAGAAGTGAATACCAATTATTATTTTAAGAACACTTCATGTTGTCAAATTACATATGCTTACAGTTTATTTCAGATCGTGTCTTTTCTTCTCTCACATTTCTACTTGTCGAATGAATTCTATGAGGCACTACAAGAGGCTAGAAGAAAAAAAAAATATACTTCAATACCAAAACATACGCACTTGAAACACAGTAATGTGTACCTAGTTTTTAGCAGGTTTCAAAGAAGAAGGAATGAAATCAAGCAGAAGCTAAAAATAAAGACTGCATGTATGTTTTTTGTCCATTAAAGTTAAAATTACGTGGAGTCATTTTATCTTTAGAGTGTCTTCAACTTCAAAATACGGGTTTTTAAAACACTAGACTCGAGCAAATAAAACGCAACGCTGGCCAGCATTTCTCTTTGCTCAGATTACAGTTCCTTTTGGAGCCCTTCAGTTTAAGGGTATTGGCAGTTTCCAAAATAAGCAGTAAGACTAAATCTGAGTCACTGACAGCATTTCCTTTGTTTAGATACTTTGATAATTTACGCTAAGCTTCTAAGCTAAACTGATTCTTAAAAGTCAACAGTTAAGTTTCTTCAAGTAGATGAGAAGGTACTCCTGGTACTCTGTGCTGTGTGAAAAGAGCAATGCTATCATTTAACAAATTCACCTTCATATTTATGTTCCACTTCCATTTTTAACCTGGATCTCCATTTCACAGAATTATCACAGAATGGTTAGAGTTGGAAGGGGACCTTAAAGACCACTTAGTTCCAAACTCCCTGCTTTCCTTGGGAAGGGACCAAATTTCAGGCACGATTTCCCTTAGTGAAGCCACATTGGCCATCACCAGTTACCTCCTTATTTTCGATGTGCGAAGTTTCCAGGAGGATTTGCTCCATGACCTTGCCGGTCACAGAGGTGAGACTGACTGGCCTGTAGTTTCCCAGGTCTTTCTTTTTCCCCCTTTTTGAAAATGGGGGTTATGTTTCCCTTTTTCCATTCAGCAGGAACTTCACTGGGCTGCCATGATTTCTCAAATGTGAATGACAGTGGCTTAGCAACTTCATCTGCCAGCTCCCTCAGGACCCAAAAGAAGATTTACTTCTCTACAGGATTAAGTGTCATGAACTTTAAGATGAGACTTTTTTTTCTTTGCCCCTGTTTTCTCTCTCTTCTTTCTGCAACCACTACTGAAGGTTCTCTTGGAAATTATAGCTTAAGGTTTCTTAACAAGTTTACAAAACCACCCAGGCCCCAAAATAAGCAACATAAATCCTAACAGGGTGCTCTCAGTACCTCTTCTCTTTAGAAATAAAATGTTCATTCTCCATGACGTTAGCCTAAGTAATCTCTGGAAAGTGCATGTTCACTACATTTCTGTGTTGAATATGTGGCAGCAAAACAATTTTAATTAAGGCAATCTGTCACAGTAGTGTTAGATATTTGATATGCTGGTATGTTAGCTTTGCTTTTATATATACTAATTATAATCTTCACTTGGCAACTTTTGACTATGAAGTGATGACAGAGTTAGAAAACTTCAACTGCTGTACTATCATATAGTCACGAACAGCTCAGCAACTCTGTTTATCCCTGAAACACTATCTGAAAGCATTATTTCCCTTCTCCCCTTTTCACTGCACACTACTTCCTTGCTTTATATTAGGATCCAGCACATACATACAGTGTTTCACCCCCCATTTATCTTCACTTTGGCATTTTTTGAAACTGGAGAGACTTACAGACTGTGGGTATGCATTTTCTTCCACATACCTCACAGGCAGTTTTTCGTTTCTTGTAACTTATGCCAATACTCCTCCTCCTCAGTTCTGGTTTGTCTATTGTGCATTCTTAGGAGTTTTAAAAATGGTTTGTTAGAATGTGTTTCACACATTGCTAGGATGTGTTTCAAGGTTTGATCCGGTTTTCTACTTGAGTATTCCAAACACTCCGAGTGCTAAAAAGTTGCTTATTTATAATCTTCTGTTAAGAGGCACTGCCCACTTGCACATGTGTGTGCATCTGTAACGCCAGCACCAGGAGGTCAACTATAGTGGGGGTGAGAGGTATTTTTGCCCTTGCAGTGATATTATGCAAGTTCCTTGCATCCCGACACAGATTTGTACTGCGTAACAGGCAGAGTCTGCTCTCACACCTCCTTCTCCATGACCACAGAATTACTAGGAGTCAAATCTTCATTTCTCAGTCATGAGGACAAAGTCCCCAAGTCACCTTGAAAGACCTATGCTGACAAAAACACAATACAGACAGATGACATCTGAACTGTCCAAGAACAAAGAAATGTAGGTTAACTTTCTGAAACAAACACCACTTGGGCACAATTTTAGTCACAGTACAGATCTTGAGAGCAATCTTAAAACCAAGACTAAGGAATAAACATGTGCTAAGTATAAAACATGAGCACTTTCCTCTTTATAACCTTTTCCTCTATACAACCTTTTCAACTAATATTACACCCATCATGAGAGTAACTGTGACAGAAATGTGGTGAACAGGCAGCTGCGAACATCTCCAAAGGCTTAAGATCTTAAGTGAAAGCAGAGTCCCAAATGGACATCCTGTCTTTGACTGAAAGGGAAACCAAATGAGGTCCTCCATGAGTTATGGTAGGAAAAAAAAAAATACTCAAAATGTCAGTTATAAATATTGCTGCCAAAAGAATAATGACTGTATCAAGGGGACACCTGTCTGATTATACTCAGATAACCTGATTGCGTGTTTTTAATTTTGCTTTTACACATTAAAAATTTCACCTTTGTCTGAGTTTAAAATGATTTAAAGGTTTAGTGTGGCACTCCTTAAAGAGGTGGCAAATTCATACTGTAATCTCTACCTTGTCCACACAGCTCTGCAGAATACCCAAGCAGTAACAGATATCATCCTTGTAAAAGCAGCCTGGTGAAGAGGTGTCATCACAGTGGGCAGTAGACTTACTGTCAAAATGCACTGATCGCCAGAAAAACTCTCTAACCTCCAAAAAAACACATAACCCAAAAAACTATCATACCAAAAAACTCCAAAACACCTCCTTCACCCCTTCGCAACAACCAAAACTCAAAACATACTGGGAAACAGGTCTGACGCTCAAGATCCTGACCAGTGTTGTTTGTACCACGTTATGCTGTACAGCATCATCTTATGTAAGCAACATCTTATGCTGCTTCCTTCAATTTTTGATGGATGCATTCAGGTGACTACCACAAGTGGTCAGTCCCCAAGTTCGGATTAACATCTCCAGCTACCTCTGTGAGCAGGCAGGTATTGGATAAAGTTTAATCACATATAAAAGGAGTATATACACTTCTTATTCCCTTCAGTTTCTTACAGGAAAGATATAATGCCAGAAATTACTTTGCCTATGGCAGGATTCTTCATCTGAAATATAGACCTTGCTCTAGATGCATCGTATAATTCATTATCACCCGCTTTATTCAAAGAGGTGGGTTGTAGACTTAATTATTACAAAACAGAACATTTTCCCAAGTGTCACTATCAATCTCATTCTGCAGGTGGATTAAAAATGGAAAACTATCTGGCAACATAGGGGAGAAACAAGAAGAGACATCAAAGTTGTCTATCCAATGAAAATGATCTAGCACCGCTCACAGAGTTTGAAGCTCACTGGAGAGCTAAAGGCCATGTGACAAACAAGAACAGTATCCCATAGGATCATTATGCCTTGCACAGAAGCTGACCGTTGCAACGGAAACTCTCAGCAACATAAGATAAACAACAAATGAGCTAACATCTGAAAAAATGCCTATCAAAAGACATGCAAGGAGCTCACTTGTCCTCAGTATTGTCAGCCAGTGTAGCTCCTTTATAAATGATGAAAATTGGTATTTTCTGATCACTGCTGTAAGGTTTTTTTCCTATTTGTTTTCTTCCCAGACAAGGCATAGCTTTTCCCCTCTCCAATACCACAATTCATTACAGGATAACCAACAAGTAATACATTAAACAACAGAAGAGTCTTAATGCTAATGCAGAAGGGACATGAAAGAGTGAACACTATTTTGAAAGCTACAAGTAATTGTCAATAGAATGTACTGTCAATAGAGTGTACTGAAGTGACTCCATATAGGAAGAGAAGACAGCTTATCCACCTAAGTGGCCCAAACTGAAGGACAAGACTGTTACTGCAAAGACATACCAGTGATACAAGGGAATGGCACATCAGGGTTTCAGTACAATTTCCAGTAAAGCTGGGAAAATTTGCAGGGCAAGTTACCCTGATCCTAGCAGCTCACTCCCAGGGAGCACACTCAAAACAGCTCCCTTCCTTCTCAGGACAGCTTATGAAAGCTTCAGTTTTCTGATTTCTACCACTTCAACAAGCCTCAGAGCGCTCTGTTATCACTGAGCACAAAGAGAACTAAAGGACACCTCATCCTTAGAGCTCATGCTGAGAAGATCCAGGTTCCTCAGTGCTGTCTCCACCAGAAATCAGACATCCTGCTCTTAACACTGACATCTAAGTCAACCACATTAATGGTTTTCTTGTGTGTTTAACTTTCCTAATTATTTTTTTTAACAGAAAAAATTATTCAGTGTGCTTTGCTATTTGCAATTGCTCTTCAAAGTATTCAATCCTTATGCCTTCCTCTCCTTTCCTCCCATTTAGGAAATACATAAACATTGCACTCTACAATACAAAAAAGATCTATTTTCACTTTGGCTTCTTTCCACATTTATTTATTCAGCTTCTAAGGAAGACAGACTTGGTGCATGTCAACTTGTCTGCTGTTCCAGAAGGTTAAAGCTCATTTAAATTGTAAAATCTGAAAATTAGTATCTTAAAGTAGTTGCTTACCTACTTTCCTTTGAAAGCATTTTTAGACTAGTTTATCCATAAAAAAGTAAAACACAAGTATGCAATTAATGAATCAATGGCTTTCGTGTCAAAAGGATTTATTTTTTTTTCCCAAAAGAGATCATCAATTAGGGAACTGTAAACACTTGGAAAGTCTTCACCAACATAGTTAAGTAAAAAGACAGGATGCAGAACCAGAATCTCTTTCTCTTATTTATAAACACTTTAGTCTTGCTCTGTTTGTCTTACATAAGCATGCTATTTTCCCCAGCTAGTAAAGCAGAAAAATCAGAAACTTTGTAACAATGTAGCTTTCTCAGCAAGCAAAAACTTAATCTGATTCTATAATTAAAATACATTCCTACCTCAGGATCATCATCGTCAAAATCATGGTAAGTGGAATGATCAGGATTATTCATTTTATCCAAAAGCTCAATGGCAAGACTTCGATTTAATGGCTGGGTAACAAAAGGATGCTGAAAGACAGAAAGAAAAATACATATTAAAATTCCCACCACTCAATATTAAGCACATAAATAACTTAAAAAATATAATAATAATCCCATAAATAAATTTATACCTGTAGTAACTTCTCAGCTGTAGGTCTTTTTTTAGGATTTTTTGTAAGTGCCATTTTCACAAAATGATGGAAACTATTGGACCTGTAAAATGAAGTGGTAAACATTAGAATTGATTGTCCAGTGAAACATACGATCATTATCTACTGAAACACAAAAGTCCTTACCACTTCATTTTGTCCTTTAATTTTGGAGGCTGGAAGTTGCTTTTTGTCATTAGAAAAAGTGCTCTGAAAAAAACCAACCAATATTTCTGTGGTTTATATTGCAATACATATATAACAGTAATTATTAAATGTATTATTTACTTGGCAGGAAGAAGTCCATCAGTTTAAGAGATGCTACCAGGACATTACACATTTATGCACCAAAAAGCATTGTTACAATTTCTGTCATGTACATTCAGAACACTTACAACCCAATACCCTCCTAGTAACCCCAAGTACCTCAAGCACACATAGCCATTACTTCAAATGGATTATTTACACACCAAACTTTACCCCCTTACTAACCTCATTGGATGTAGGTCAAACATTGGAGGCTGAAGTTCAGCAAGCTCTATAGCAGTTATTCCAACTGCCCACAGGTCACAGAGTTGGTTATAGCCACCTTTTCTTTCTACTGCAGCAACTTCTGGCGCCATCCTAAGGGTAAAAAACATTTTTAGACAAACTTATTGCCACAAACAAAACATTCTTCTGTACACAGGAGTTTACTACTCTTTTACCTAAAGCTCTCAGTCTCTAAGCTTACAGTGTATATACTTATACATGTGGATACATATACGTGTGTGTGTGTCAGAAGTTATGCCATGTATACATGAAGTTTTCCTCAATCACCTTATAATAACTAACAGACAGTTTCCAAAACAGCTATTTAGCAGTAAGTGGATGAAACCAATCTGTCTACAGATTTCTTGTATCCTGAAAGCATGAGACCTGAAGACTCATGGTCACCCCTGCACAGAACACTCCTTGTTTGTCAAGTCCACCTCGCTGTGACGTCAGAAGACTTCATTTAAGAAAGGTATCCTCAGGTGGCAAAAATAGCAAACATATTCCACATAAACTGGAATACCTAAAGAAAATGATTCACTAGGCGTTGTCACATTTTGAACAGCCAAAGTGAATTATGGATTTGATTGTCCTACACAGTCATATCAGATGGCAAACATGTTAATATTTTTTAGCTTTGAACTTTACTAGTCCAGATCACGTAAAAAGTACCAGTGCAACTGGAGTTATTACTCAATCTAGGTAAGACAGATGAATGTCACTTAATGAGTGCTCCAGTAAAGCAGCAGGCAGCATATCAAATGATACATTATTTCAACACAGACATCCTTATCTTCAGATCTCAAAACATCAGGTAGGGTGGTACAACTTATTCCAAGTTTGCACAGTTAAACTATATTTATGTAGGTTTCTTCCAGAGTTCATGAAAAACCCAATCACTCTAAGTCAAAAAGGAGGGAGCTACCAAGGCAGAGAGGGAACAAAGGTTAACTTAAGAAAAACACGGAAGCAAGCTGTACGGGTAAATAGCGGGGTTACTAGAACTAACGATTCAGCACTGCGGTTTTGCCCTTTATTTCAAGGCCAGGGTGTACGGAACTTTGAGCAACCTGCTCTAGTGGGAGGTGTCCCTGCCCAGGGCAGGGGGTTGGAACTCAATGATCTTTAAGGTCCCTTCCAACTCTAACCATTCCACGATTCTATGATTCTCTCCCATCCAAGCATCATAGCCTTACCCGCCCAGACAACTCTGATGATCACTAAAGTCTTCACATTGCCAGTTTCCAACTAAATTTTCTTCTCCACAATCTCAACAATTTTGCTAACTTGCTTCTCCTCTCAAATCCCTGAGAAGCCTTGCAAAGAATAACTGATGCTTTTCATCAGCATTTAACCTATGTAATCCTTTCAAAGTTATCGTTTAAGGTTATGACATGCTATTTGAGAAGCCTGGCAAAATTTGGAAATTATACAGTGATACGGGCCAAGACTAAAGTCACCCAGACATCTTAGAAAAGAGAGAGACAAGTCAATTACACAATCCTGACTGATGGGTGCTTGCATTGTTCTGAAGGGGAAGTGAATCCATGCCCGTGGCTGACTTACACTGCAGAAGAATGCTAAAAATGTTGGGCTTAACTATTTCAAGACTGAATAGTTGAATGTAGGGTTTTCTTCATTATCTACATTTTTATTTTGTACCTACTATGCTGTCAGACAACAGAATTTTTAATATCTTTCTGGGAAACATATAACAAAAGCGTTATTTTACAGTGAAGAATGTGTCATCTGCTTCAAGGTGAAAAGGGAACAACCACTTCCAGTATAAAAGAGGAGAAAATAAAATGCTGAACTTTGGAAAAGATAAATTATGCAAACTAGTTTGCTGAGGCAAGAACGAAGATGCAGCACAGACAGAATAGAACTGTACATTTGAATTCAATTGGTTTAGGCAAATAAGGAAAAAAAAAAAAGAAAATGTTTAAAGAGGAAACATTTCACAAGTGGCAAAAGAATCTGTGGAGACAACTGAAACTCATTATCAACTGAAGAGTTGCAGAAAAGACCTATCTTGGGTGGAGGCAAAGAAATATAAAACACCAAAACAGAAAATCAGGGAAGAAAAGAAATAATTTAAGATTCGACAAGCAAAATCATTGACAGTTTTTGACTGAATTGAGATACATTAGTCAACAGTGATAGTAGCACACAGCCAGTCTTTCAACTTTTCTAGAGCATTCGAGCATTTTCTTTGCTACTCAGTGAATTGAGCATTTAGCGTAAGTAATACAGGTGTGATCACCAGAAAGTGATTAGCCTACTCAGTAAGTGACATAGCATGCTTTTAATCACAATTTTTCAACAGTATTACTTATGTTACCATTATATTAATGGCCAAGTAAAACACAGTTACCAATATGGAGTGCCAATGAATGATTTCCTTTTGGCAATTGTAGCTGTTATCTGTGCAGATACTCCAAAATCAGCTATTAAAAAAAAAAAAAGGCAAAAACAAAATGACAGTTAGTAACTGATTTGATGTAATTAATTGTTTAATTGTTAGTGAACACAAGTTTGGTTTCCCTACTATAAGAGCTTCTTAAATATACCAAAAGTATTTAACAAAAAATAAATAACAAAAGCAAACAATGGAAACTCAGTGTATCTTGGATCCTGTTGGTCTGGTCCTCTCAGCTGCTGACCAAACACGCAGGTTGCACACAAACCTGCCCTTCACCAACACAAGAAAGAACAGGCTGGCACAGAAGTTTTACCAGCCACATGCAGTATTACGATAAAATACATCATTTAGTATTATCCAAAAGACTCTTTTAGACAACCTTTCAAGGTACATTTCACATTTAAGCACCTGGATGGTACATTTTATTAAAAATTTATAAAAACCTTTTATTTGATTTTTACCTCCCCTTAAAACATTAGAAAATCTTTTACCTCAGTGTTTTAAACTACTCCGGTTACTCCTCAAACACTAACTGGATGGTGCAGTTAGAGACTACCAGCAAGAGAAAGAATTCTGATATTCATTAATTCCTTACATGAACCATTATACCATTAAACAAAATACAAGGCTGCTTCTTAGAGCACATAAAAATCTGTTAATAACACTAAATTGTATTAACTCACCTAATTTTACATGTCCATTATCCGTTAAAAGAATGTTTGCTCCCTTAAAAAAAAGCATACTTGAATTAAAACGTGCAGATTCCTTTGATACCATATTTAAAAACAATAAAATAAATGTGAGATCATATGGCATAATAGGGGGCAAAGACAAACCAAAGATTGTATGTTCAAGAAATCTGCAGCCTTCCCAAGGAAACATTTGTAAAATCAGCAAGTTGCCATTCTGTTACATAAGAAACTTGGATTGGTGTGTCTCATTAATTTCTATTTCAGTACTCTTTAGTCTATGGCACTAGTTTCCATTGTACACAAAACCCTCTCAAAAAGCAGAATATGATGAATTCCCTAGGCTGATGAATTCTTATTTTTTTCTGTTTACGACTGAAAGGAAATGGGAATTCTAAAGGTCAAAGTGGAAATAATTTGATTTTCTTTTCATAGGTAGGAGCTGGTTTTGTCTTGTTTGAGAGCCATAGTAATTATAATTATAGTTTTAAGGATCTGCCCTGGTATTCAAGTGTTTAGCAAAACTATTTACATCATTATGTAACAGAGATTCTGTTAGTGCTAGATTTGAAGGGTTCACTGTTGTGTGGCTATAAGTACACTCACTTCAGCTTAATAATCGGAACTAACCTTAAGCGGTACCATAAAATTGCAACATAAAAGGACTGAGAGCAGACATGATCTGAAGACCAAAACCACGTACAGATTGAGTCGAGCGAAGGCTGGAGCTGGCTAAACACAGCTCCAAATGGCAGCTCTGCCCATAAACGAGACAGAAAGGCAGCACAGACAGGCTTCCAAAAAACTATGTTTTTACAGGTTATGGCTTTTCTCGGAGAAGGAAAAGTCAGACCTGCAGTAAAATGCAGCTTACTTTGGCAAACATCACACAAGTACAGTTAATGAGCCTTATAAGTGAAGCTTAGTAAATAATGTGACAAGTCCAGTTAACGTACTCTTGACCTTATTCACCTTTCAAGACTAACAGGACAGATATTCTCAATACATAACTTAGCTACTGAGGGAATCAATCATAATTCAACAGCCAGGAGACCTGCAGATGAAGTATTTTTCCATGCTCATAAAAACAGCTTTTTTTTTTTTTTTATAATTCTCAACGTAAGCACTGTAAGAATTTGAGCACAGTTTTGTTTAGAAACAAGTATCTGTGCACTGTATCCTTACAAGCATGATTTTGCATTCTACAAAGTAGAATGAAAAATGTTTATTTTTTGTGTCCAAAGTAATCTTTCATTCAGAATTTATATTTATGATTGCTTAAAACCCAAATATCCTTCCGCAGTCAATGAGAACAACTTGGAATCAGGTTGCATTAAGACATCTACAGTTGAAGCTACTATGTACACTGCATCCCTAGTCTGAAAAAAACCAAACCAGCGAACCAAAACCAATCCCCCACAAAACCAAAAGGAATGTGATAATTTACTGACAGATTTTCAGGAGGAAGCCTGCCAATTTTAAACTGCAGTCTGAGAAAGGAAGAGTTTGGAAAGGCAAAGAATAGGTAGTAAAACCCTAGGGCAAGAAGTTAACAGGAAGCACCAGAAGGAAACTATAACAGAGTGTACGAGTCTGAACAAGCCACTTTTGATACAGCTTTGTTGAGATGAAGTTTTAAATAAGTCAGTGTTAAGAGCTTGATTTGTGGTACCCTCTCTAATTTTAGCATCCAAGGGAGGGGACAGAAGCAGTCTCTAAGAACCACACAGAACAGCAGCCCTGCAATCTGCTCACCAAGGAAAGAAGTAAGAAGCCAAAGCAAGAGCCCTGCTCGCTAGCTGGTTCAAAGAGAAGAGTGTATTGAGCTTCTTGGAAAGGTGTGGGAAGCCCCAAACTTTTCCTTCTACACAGAGCACACCCTTACAGCCACCTGAACTACATGCTGCTCTGGACACTAGCTGATGCCTAAATTTTACAGCACTGGTCTAAATAAATAGCACATTTGGCTCCAATCAAAAGAACAAACTATTTTCATGCATACATTTTAAATAAATAATTTTTTTTCTTCCCTTGGGCAGAATATTTTATTTTATTCTACTAGATAGAAAACCCCTATATATTTAAAAACATTCCCCAAATTGATACAAAACAGTAAAGACCTGTAAGAGGTGATGTAGTCTATTTTAAAAAGATGAACATTCCTTTCAGTTTTTACTTACCTTTATATCTCTATGCATTTTTCCTTTACTGTGAAGATAATATAGTCCCTGCATAAAATATGTAGATAATAATTTAGTCCAATATTTTTCATTTTAAGTACATTTCTTATTTAATTACCAAATTGAGTTATTTTATTACCACATTTAGGATCAAATTCAATCATCTAGATGACCCACTGATTGAAGAGCATTCTTACATTTCAGTGTATCTGAACTGCATTTGCAATTTCAATATACCTAGTAGCATAGTATCTAAAACACAGGATAGATGGACAGAATACCAGTCACCACATCTGTTGTAAGAAAAACATTCCTCACCCAAGTTTTCCTCTGGACATGGTCACTGTCACCTTTTTAGACCAAGTTAATGACTTTCAAATTGCCCAACAGTCTTCTCTTCAGTAGTCAGATCATTGGATGCCTACTGCAGTTATCTCCTGTATCATTATCATTCTCAATTAAGTCAAGAAGCATGCTAGCAGGCAGTGCTTTGGGTCTAACACAGGAGTTGAACTCCAGTTCATGGATTCAGAAGCCTCAGGCTACCTTTCTGGGTCTTGATGACAGCACTAAAGCATTTTAGGAGTCAACACAAGTTAGAAACTTTAAGTTTAAATTCTGGAAGAATTCTATGAAACCGAATCTCTGCTTGACAAACCACAGAGCAGACAAACCACAGGCAAGCCACATAACTTCTGAGAGTGCAGGTTCATCTCAAAAATTCTCTTCTGGGGTAAAACAAAACATAAATATCTTCCTCGCTCTGTGGTCACGAACCATGAAAATGTATGGAGGGAGATACCCATGTCAAGACAGATATTATTTTTTTTGCCAGCATCACAGAATCGACTGAAAAAATAAATTAGGATTGTTTTAAATTATCAGGGGTTCTAAATATGGAGATCAAACACTAACTTTAGGCATTCAAGTGAAACTTGAGATTCATGGAAACGGATGGCAGAATTAACATTGGACAAATTACTTTTATGGACTTTTTACTAGGAAAAGTGACTGCTGCATTATAAACTACAAGAAGATATCAGAAACTAAATACATTACATTTGGTCTGACTATTAAGCATGTATATTAAGACAACATAAAAAATGGGCCCATGAAAAAAACCCACTTAGAAAATACATACAAAGCAACAAGTTTCCTTCTCAAAAGCAATTTACACACATTAACCAAGAAATCTTCCCACACTATAACTAACTATTTCATAAACACTCCTCCATACTCCAAGTTTAGGGTTTGGTGGATTGATTGTTCGCTGGATATGGAATTGGCTGGGTGGCCATGTCCAGCAAGTAGTGATCAACAGCCCAATGTCCACATGGAGATCAGTGACAAGTGGTCCATACTGGGACCAGTACTGTTTAATATCTTCATCAATAACATAGACAGTGGGATCGAGTACATGCTCAGGCAAATTTGAAGATGTCACCAAGCAAAGTGGTGTGGTTGACATGCCTGAGGGAAGGGATGCCATTCAGAGGGACCTGGACAAGCTCAAGAAGTGGACCCGTGTGAATCACATGAGGCTGAACAAAGCCAAGTGCGAGGTCCTGCAGCTGGGTCAGGGAAACCCCTGGTATCAACACAGGCTGGGGGATGAAGGGATTGAGTAGCCCTGTGAAGGAGGACTGGGGGGTACTGATGGATGAAAAGCTAGACATAAGCCAGCAATATGTGTTCACAGCCCAGAACGCCAACTGTGTCCTGTGCTGCATCAAAAGCAGCACGGCCAGCAGGGAGAGGGAGGGGATTCTCCCTCTCCACTCTTGTGAGACCCCACCAGGAGTAAGTACTGTGTCCAGCTTTGGAGTACTCAGCACAGGAAAGATGTGGACTTGTTGGAGTGGGTAGGAGAGCCATACAGATGATCAGAGGACTGAAGGCTCTCTGCTATGAGAACAGGCTAAGAGAGTTGGGGTTGTTCAGCCTGGAGAAGAGAAGGCTTCAGGAAGACTTTATTGCAGCCTTCCAGTATTAAAGGGAGCTTATAAGAAAGATGAGAACAGACATTTTAGTAGAGCCTTTTGCAACAGGAAAAGGGGTAATGATTTTAAACTGAAAGAGGGTAGATTTAGACTACATACGAGGAAGACGTTTTTTAAAAGGAGGGTGGTGAAGCACTAGAGGAGGTTGCCCAGAGAGGTGGTAGATGCCTCATCCCTGGAAACACTCAAGGTCAGGTTGGATGGGGCTCTGTAAGAAATATTAAGATACTGTTTTTGCAAAGGAACAGCCTGTTTCTGCAGAAGAGCAATTTGGTGGCGGTGAGAAGTAAAGAGGGACAGGACAAAGGGAAGTAGTCTTAGGCGTCTCTGATGGGCTGTAACCTCTGGAGTATCCAGCCAGTGGGGAAACAGGGGTAAGAAATATTAAGATACTGTTTTTGCAAAGGAACAGCCTGTTTCTGCAGAAGAGCAATTTGGTGGCGGTGAGAAGTAAAGAGGGACAGGACAAAGGGAAGTAGTCTTAGGCGTCTCTGATGGGCTGTAACCTCTGGAGTATCCAGCCAGTGGGGAAACAGGGGAGGGAAATTTCAGTGGAGAACAGGGAATAAAAACAAAACATGCCAAAACCCAGTGTGCCTGCTTGCCGGGTCGCCCATTCTTGCAATAATGTTTAAATAAAATGTACTTCATATTGATCACTGCCTGAGCCGCTGTTATTGGACAAGGAGCGTTCCTCACAGCTCTGAGCAGCATGGTCTAGTTGAAGATGTCGCTGCTTAGTGCAGGGAGGTTGGATTAGATGACTTTAAAGGTCCCTTCCAACCTAAACCCTTCTATGATACTATAAGAACAAAAGGGTTTAAATGTTCAAAAACCAAAACGCTTCCAGATGTCAGATAAGTCTTCACTGTAAGGGAAAAAAAGCCATGTCCTGCAAGTCACCACTCAGCAATCTCTGCCATGGCACAGGGAGATGGTAAGTACGGGAAAGAGCCGGCTCAGGGACAGAACTATCTTGACACGTGTTTGAGAAAAGCAGCAGCTAACAACTGATGGCATTTCACAGATTTACATCCACTAGAAGTCCAGAATTGCTCTCTCACAGAGAAGCAAGACATCCACCCAAAAAAAGTTTCTTACTAAGTTTTACTGGTGAACTGAACCTTTCATTTGGGAAAGAAAAACAAAAGCTAGCATACTTATGAGGAGAGGCTGGGGACCTTCATTTGAACATCAAGTACACAGGCAATTTTTTTCTTTTTCATATTGGCACAGATGACCTATCGGATATGCAAAACCGAGTATTTAAATTTTTCCTTCAAATGTGCAATAACTAATTTGTACCACAAATATGGATAAATAAATATGTTGCTTCCCGCCGTCAGAAAAAAAATTAACGGCAGAAAGACAATTGTTTTTTTTTCAAATGATCCAGGATAAGTTGAGGTTATGCAATTATCAAATCACTTCCAGGCATACAGGACATCCTCAAAAATCTGACAAAAATGCTAAGCCATCCAAACACTGTAGTTCCATGCCATCACACGTATTTGTACCTTTTATTTTTAGCTTTTAATATTTTTACATTAACAGTCAACCACAAGAACCTGACAACACACTACCTGTAGCGTTTCTCTGCTAACGTAGGCAATCTGCTGTTCTGAAAGTGGTCCAGTCACTGAAATGGAAGGGGAAAAAAAAAGTATTTATCAAAATCAGGTAAGATACTGCCCTTTCCAAATGCGTAACTCAATTACTTCCATTCACACTGACAGGAACTTACCGTAGAAGTCTCAAAGTAAATGTACTTAGACTTTCCCCAGATTAAGCATCCCAAAGACCACCAAACATTTTTAAACTAAAAAATGTCTAGTCCCATTGGAATGGAAACTACTAACTCGCTCCATATAAAAAAATCTCAAAGTAATTAAGAGGAAGAAGAAACAGAAGCAGTGATTTAACCACATCATCTTCTCCTGTACAAATCCATTTTGTCCTTCTATGCAGAGCTGGACCTCCTACCCAGTTAACTTCCTAACCCAGTTAACCCAGCTGCAGCGAACTCCACTCAGTTCCCTTTGAGCTCTAGGAATTTCCTTCTACCCTTTGCAACCTGCTCTCTCCTTCTGTCCTTTCCGCTGCTATGTGACCATCTCTCTGCCCCCTGCAGCCATGCAACCTGCTCTCTGCAGCTTCTCAACCCTTTTCTGCATGAGCTACCAGCACAGTTGCTCCTGGGCCTGCCACACCATGCATCCTCTCTAATTCTCCCTCTGAGCAGGCTCAGTAGCTTCTCAAGGGAAGGAGAAGTCTTCCACTCCCTCCCAAGGTCCCATTTCACTCAAGTGTCTTAAAGGAAAAGAGTTACATTCTGAACAAATACATAAACCAAACACTGAACAGCAAGCAAGGGCTGTGACTTATCCCCAGTCACAGGACTTTGATCCTGAAATTAAAGGGGTTTAAGACCAGGAAATGCAGTCTTCACTGCAAGGTTCTCAGGTTTTGCAGAGAAATCAAATAGAGAAGTTGGATGGGGTTTCTCAAAGGAAACTGAAGGAGTAGGGATTTAAAAATGAAATAAGATTTAAGCAGCTAACTGCTTAGCTTCTACAAAACCCACAACCATAATACAAATTAGCATCATACAATATATATCTACAAAACATGTCTAGATCCATCTTCTCTTTTCTGAAATAAAAGCTCCAAAGCCCCATAAAACTAATTACATTAGCACCTAGAGTATGTATTTCTAGTCATGTATGTTTATTTTAGGAAATTTAATTCTGATTAACTTAAATGGCCTAAGATCACAGAGGCCTATAGTTCGATTGGAGTAAGACCCTTTAGAACATAATTAAGATCAGAAAAGAACCTTCCAATTCCAATCCAACTACCGGCACAGAAGCCAAAATTCAGCTGCAACAGGAAACCGCTCCTGTACGACATCTGTTCAGGCATTTATGTTACATGAGCTCATTTCCTATTCTACAGGTGTTGGACATAACAAAGCTTATTAGACACAATGCTGTTATCAACACTAGCGAAGATGTAAAAGATCAACAATTCCATGCTCAAATGACTATGCAGTGAGCATGGTGTGAACTTGTGAACTGGTGCTTTAATTGCACCCACATTAAATGTAAAAAGGTATACAAGCTATTTACAAACAAGAGAAGGATGTGAACATCCTAACATGTAAAAATCATCACAATTTAGAATACAGATGGATTTCCTGTCTGAAAAACATCACCTGAGAACCACAGAGCCATTACTCACTCATGACATACTCCTTTCCTAAGGAAATCTTAATTCCAGGGCAATAAAATCCCTCAAAACTGATTTTATGTCTTGAAAACTAGCAATCAATTGACTGATCATCTCTTTATGCAATAGATTCACACACGCCCCTTGTTTCTTTGACCACTCTTTGCACTCAAACCTAAAGCAAATACATAGGCCACCTTTGGTTTTCACATTGTGTACCCAGCATAAGAAAAAGAGATATTCTTGACATTACTGCTATACAAACATACAAAAGATTACTGTTTACTAAGGAAAAAAGCATCCATGCTAATCAATCTACTTATCTAGCTAGCCATAGGCAGTGGTACAGACTATACTAAAGCAAAGTTCAAAAGCTCAGAAATTCAATGGCTATGAAGAAAAATAGCATATAAGGATATATTTTTATTTTTACAATAAAATATTGTCTAATTTTACAGTCTTTGAAAAGTAGCAATGAGATCATATATGAGTATATGAGCTACTGAAGGAAGAAATAACTTCTGCCGCTCAAAAAACCCCCCACTATAGCTAATTTTGTTTAAAAAGCCCAAATCAAACCAATTATGTAAAACATAAGCTAAAATTGACCTTCAATGGATTATTATCCATTGATAATAAGGCTGAAATACTTAATGCCTTCTTTGCCTCCGTCTTCAGTAATCAGACCAACTACCCCAAGGGTGTTCAGCCTCCTGAGCTGGAAGAGAAGGATGGAGAGCAGAACAAACCTCCCATAATCCAGGAGGAAGTAGCTAATGATCTGCTTCTGCACCTGAACACGTGTAGATCTATGAGGCCGGATGGGATTCACCCAAGGGTACTCAGGGAGCTGGAGGGAGAGCTCACTAAGCCTCTCCCCATTATCTATCAGCAATCCTAGTCAACAGGATCGGTACCAGATAACTAGAGGGTGGCTAACGGGACACCCATCTACAGGAAGAGCCAGAAGGAGGATCCGGGAAAATACAGGCCTGACAGCCTGACCTCGGTACCGGGAAAGATCATGGAGAGGATCATCTTGAGTGAGCTCTCACGGCAAGTACAGGGCAGCCAAAAGATCAGGGCCAGCCAGCGGGGGTCTAGGAAAGGGAGGTCCTGCTTAACCAACCTGATCTCTTTCTATGACCATATGATCCGCCTTCTGGATGGGGGGAAGGCTGTGGACATTGTCTACCTGGACTTTGGTAGGCCTTTGACACCATCCCCCACAGCGTTCTCCTGGAGATGATGGCAAATCAAGGCATAGACAGGTGTACTCTTCACAGGGTAAAAAACTGGCTGTATGGCCATGCCCAGAGAGTCGTGATTAATGGGGTGAAACCTTGTTGGCAACCAGTCACCAGTGGGGTCCCTCAGGGCTCAGATTTGGGGCTGGTCTTGTTTGATATCTTTATCGATGATCTGGATGAGGGGATTGAGTGCACCTCAGTAAGTTCACAGACGACACCAGGGAGTGTTGATCTGCTTGAGGGTCGGAAGGCTCTGCAGAGGGACCTGGACAGGTTGGATCAATGGGCCAAGGCCAATTGCATGAGGTTCAGTAAGGCCAAGTGCCAGGTCCTGCATTTTGGTCACAACAACCCCAGGCAACGCTACAGGCTTGGGGAGGAGTGGCTAGAGCTGCCCAGCAGAAAAGGCCCTGGGGGTGTTGGTGGACAGCTGGCTGAACATGAGCCAGCTGTGTGCCCAGGTGGCCAAGAAGGCCAAGGGCATCCTGGCCTGTGTCAGGAATAGCGTGGCCAGCAGGAGCAGGGCAGTGATGGTGCCTCTGGACTGGGCACTGGTGAGGCCTCACCTCAAGTGCTGTCTTCAGTTCTGGGCCCCTCACTACAGGAAGGACATTGAGGGGCTGGAGCGTGTCCAGAGGAGAGCCACCAAGCTGGGGAGGGGTCTGGAGAACAAGTCACACAAGGAGAGGCTGAGGGAACTGGGCATGTTTAGTTTGGAGGAGGCTGAGGGGAGACCTCCTTGCCCTCTTCAACTCCCTGACAGGAGGGTGTAGAGAGGTGGGGGTTGGCCTCTTCTCCCAAGGGAATAATGACAGGACCAGAGGAAATGGTCTGAAGTTGGGGCAGGGGAGGTTTAGATTAGATCTTAGAAGAATGACTTTCCTGAGAGAGTGGTCAGGCACTGGAACAGCCTGCCCAGGGAGGTGGTGGAGTCACCTGGAGGTATTTAAGAAACGTGTATACATGGCACTTCAGGGCATGCTCCAGTGGCTGACATTGTAGGGGTCTTTTGTGTGCATATGGTGATCTCAGGATTCGGTGATCTCAGAGGTCCTTTCCAACCATGACAATTCTGTGATTATGGATACTAAATTTAGGATTCCTCCCCTCAAATTCCAAAACACTGTAATCATCTCCATTTTTGAAAATAACCTTTACTTAGATTTTAAAGAATTACAGTCTTGACATACCATGATAAATATCCTGTAGAGAGCCACCTCCACAAAACTCCATGCAAATCCATAGCTTGTCTCGTCTAAAAAGTGAACAAAACCATTCATTAACTGTCAATTTGAAAACAGCACCTATAAAAGATAAGCCAAAGGACTCGAACATTATAAAGCACAACATAACAAGCCCTGTACTATGAAAAGAACAGGGCGAATAATGAATATGAATTAATCTTTATGTGATACTTCACTGTCAAAATAGTAACTAACAAAATACCAGCAGCAGGGGAGTATTTTACATCGCAGGGTTTATTGGAGTAATAAAACCAGAGTAGAGAGAAAACAAATATGGGTTCTTACTTCATCCTCATTTTCACTTCTCTTCCACTTTTTTCAGAGCAGAGGAATTAACACAAACACAAGAAAAAAGAACAAATCCAAACCAAAAAGATCTAGGGATATCACTGAACTCAAATTATTTCACAACAAATGGAATGCAACTCTAATGCTTTAGTCAAAGCTAGGCAGAGTGGAGCCCATGTTGTAGGTGTCTTCTCAGATGAAGTCTTTTCCCTCAAAAATACTTATGGATATTTTTGATGGCAGAGGTCAGAGGAAAGTTTTTTAGATTCCTCTTACCAAGGGAATCAATTCAGTTTGACTCACTATACCTCCATAAAACATGTTTTTCAAGAATAGACAATGGGCTGAAGAATTCAAAGGTACTTCTACTATGGATATGAAATTCCATTTTCACTTGGTACTTTTCACTGGTAAGACAGATGCACCATGTGTGGCCACAGAAAGGCATTCCAGCGAGCAGAAAAACTGGGACTTGCCTTGTCATTTGTGGCCATGAAAATACACAAGAAAGAAAAATCACATACACCCACCTTAGGGGAGACTGAGACACAGGACAACCAAATGTTGTTCTCAGCCTAGAGAAGAGAAGGCTCCGGGGAGACCTCATAGCAGCCTACCAATATCTGAAGGGAGCCTACAGGAGAGCTGAAGAGGGACTCTTTGTCAGGAAGTGTAGTGACACTTAATGGACCTTAATGGTTTTAAATTGGAAGAGAGGAGATTTAGATATTAGGAAGAAATTCTTTACTGTGAGGGTGGTGAGACACTGCAACAGGTTGCCCAGGGAAGTTGTGGATGCCCCATCCCTGGAAGTGTTTAAGGCCAGGCTGGAGGGGTCTTTGAGCAACCTGCTCTAGTGGGGGGTGTCCCTGCCCATGGCAGGGGAGTTGGAACTAGATGGATGATCTTTAAAGTCCTTTCCAGCTCTAAGCATTCTATGATTCTAAATGAAAGACTGGTGATGGTTCTTCAGCTTTCCTCTGACTCCTTGCATTCATAAGGGTCTGTTAGAACAGCTGAGACACCCCTGTGGGGCAATGCCAACATTTGTGGAACTGTTTTGCAGGGCAATGGTGTCAGTGCTAAGCTTATCCCCTGAGCTGCAAATTGCAAGTGTTTCTCACCAGCAGGTAACAGCTAGAGTAACTGCTGTAGCAAGGAAGAACTATCTTTCTTGGATCTCCTCCCTTTTCATGTGCATAGTCCACATGGTCCTCAAAGCTACGCCCCAGCTGCTTCATCTAGTGGTGGAAAAGATACTGTTCAGGCAATACAGAGGTTTAAAGCAACTGAAGTCCCTGGCCGTTAACTCCATACATTTCTAGTGCTTAATTAAAGCATTGCTTTAAATAATATGAAGGCTTTCCACTGAAATAACTGATCAAAGACAGACACAGAAGCAATGCGACTACCTGTGAAAGAAAACATAATTAGCAATGGCAGCAGGGTGAAAAAGAAGCACTGAAGAGATAGACATCCGCAAGTCCCTTGTTTATCCTCAAAGGAATAAACCTGCAGGACCCAGATGGGGACACTTTTGGGGGCACTGAGCTCATGAAAGCCACTCTTTCCCATGTGGCTGCATCCTGTTTGATGCCAGCAGCAGTGTGGAAGTGGGAAAAAGCCAAGACAACCCCACCAGCCTTGGGACAGCATCAGAGCACACGCAAAGTAAGAGACGTGAAGCAGGTAAGTGCTGTAAACTCACACCTTTGCTTACTGGGCATTAACTTCCCAGTGTAGAAAAGCCCTACAGAAAAGGAAAAAACCAACATAAGAGGATTAAAAGAGGAGACTGCATTTCCAATTCACTATCTAGCCTTTTATTACTGTGCCTAAGTTCTTTAAGTGAAGATCCATGTATCATCAGTAACAGTGTACACAGTTGTACTGTGTCTGCAGAGCAAATGGCAAGCACAGCAAACACAACAGAGACAGGATCAACAGCACCATTTAGTGTCTGCAATTTAACACCTAGGCTAACAGCAAGGCAGAAATTTGACTGAATAAAACATCCATACCTAAATAGAAAAAAAGCATGGGGAACAATATGTTGGTAAGTGCAAGTAGAAGACAATGGTATTTTTCTTTTTGTTCTTAGCATTGAAAGATTCTTGGAAAACAAAAGTTCAGACAACGAGAGGCCTCAAAGACAGCCATTCCATATCCCAGACAAAGAAGCACTACACCAAAGAAAGGGGAGAGGGCCAGGCAAGAGCACAAGACAGTGCCTAAATATATACTATAATTGCTGAAATTTATTTCTGGGTCTACAAAGGTATATTTTGATACCCTGAGACAAGAGAAAAACTGTTTTTTAAGGAAAAAGCATCCCCATCCTGAATACAGCATCATGAGAAAAGGCATCTAAAAATTTTGAAAAAAGTTGAATGCAACAATAATGTTTCTTCACAGTCTGTTTTCACATGACATCTTAAGAAGTCATCAGAAGCAACTTTTTATTACTTATACTAAGCAATCTGATCCCACTGTGACTAGTTAAAATAAGCAGCTGGAAAGACAAGTGGATACATTTGTCAGTGCTTCTACAACACAAATAATCTCAACTCCAAAAGCAAATTCAAATGGAACCCTCACATCGTGGTCACAAGTTCATATGTTAGAAAAACAACTCAGGGTAACTTCTAACAGCACTGCAGAGCCCCAGCCCTCCCTTCTGCCATTCCTCATTTACTTCTTTCTTCTAAATTTGTCTTCTAAAAAGGTTTATAATAATGACTTTCAGGTTTGTGGAGTGCACCAGACCATGTCACACATAAAGAAAAACGTCAACATAACTTCCTTCCCAGTACTGCAGACAAGTACAAATAAAGCCACCAGGTGCAGTGGAGGACATTTAACATACAAAAAGGTGCTCTATTCCCACACAAAGGCAGGCCTTGAGGTTGGGAGGAAGGTTTAGGAGGCGCTACAGGAGGGCAGTACTGGGTCCCAGCCACCCAACTTTCAGAATATGCAATACCCATTTAAGAATCTCAGTTACTGTGACATGGAGCTTCCAAATATTGTATTTAGGAGATCACAAGATCCCTTGCCAGCTTTATCATCTGACAATCTGTAAGCTGCTGTCAAACAGTTACTACTCCACAAATTCTCAAAAAAAAAAAAATAATTAACATGACTGAGGTATATACAGTATTAAGAATTGACTGTTCATGCACAGAAAGAAAAAGCCTGCCAGTACTGCACAGAATGGAAGTAATGTACAATTTAGGCTAACCTTCAAATTAACCTTAAGCATTCAAAACTGAAGTGTAGACATTCCTACTTTGGAATACCAAGCCCCCACATGTACACACTATCAGTATGCACACATTATACACACAAGCTTGTGCATAATGCAGCTCACAGACCAGCCTGGCTTTAGAAAAGCATTCAGGCTGCCAAGACAAGCATCCTTCAAGGTATGGTATGCCAGAACAGCATGGCTTTGATCCCTTTCTGCACATGTATACATAATAATGCAAGCAGTACACAATCACACACTGCTGTCCTCTCTCACTGTAGCATGCAGATGGTGTTCATCTAATGGGCTAGTCAATGCCTTGCTTTCTTCTTCATTCTCATACTTTCAGTGCATTTTAATTAATTGTATTCTGAAAACACATTTGCTCTTGCAAACTTCCTTCATGCTCCACACTAAACTATGTCTGTGAAGTACTAATATGACCAGCTCTTCCACTACCAACCTTTGAAATTACTATAAAGAGAACATAATTCAAAAGAAAGATTCTATTGACTTGAATTGTATCTGTCAGCATGTAATACTTTCACTCGCGTGACAAAAGCTAACAAAGTACTCATGCTGAGAAAGATGCAATGAACCCCATCAGTGAGTGTCCAGGACTATTCAGGACACTAAATATAAGAGGCAGGGAGAAGAAACTCCTCAGGTCAGCATTAGTCAGCTTCTGCACGAGACCTCTCTTTCTCCTCTAGCATTTATTGCCAGGGCTTTCTGTAGTCCCAAACACTGCCTCCAAGTTCTGGCACACTCAACTTCTCCCATTTCAGTTTGCTCAAACTATGCAGACATTCAGCATCAAGGTCACCACAAAGCCCTGGCAATAAAGAGAAGAGAAGGCTGCAGGGAGACCTTATCAATGCTTATAAGTATCTAAAGGGTGAGTTGAAGGATGAAGGAGCCAGACTCTTTTCAGTGGTTCCCAGTGAGAGGACGAGGGGTAACAGGCACAAGCTGGAACATAGGAGGTTCCACTCAAACATGAGAAAAAACTTCTTCACGGTGAGGGTGCCAGAGCCCTGGAACAGGCTGCCCAGGGAGGTTGTGGAGTCCCCTTCTTTGGAGATTTTCAAGACCTGCCTGGATGCCGTCCTGAGTAACGTGCTCTGACATGCTCTAGGCAATCCTGCTTCAGCAGGGGAGTTGGACTAGATGATCTCTATGGTCCCTTCCAACTCTAAAAATTCAGTGAAATTCAGTGAAAAGATGCACTCCAAATACAAGAGCCAAATTCTGGCACATATTCCTCCTTCAAAGATGGTAATTTTTTGTTGAAAGACTTCATATACCAAGATTTTTCGTGTGAAAATACCACCTATATCTTCCAAACTCAGACCCAAAAAGCATTTGGCGTGTTTTGCTAAAAGGCTTTTGGCTGCAGCAGATAGCCATCATGGAGAATTTCAGCTGGAGTTCCTGAAGTCTAGTACCTGCACGAGTAACTCAGCATCTTACCATTATGAACAGAGTCTAGCAACCTTCACAAAACGCAGACCTACCATGTCCTACCTATATTGTCCCCATGCAAACAGAAGATATGAGAATACCTGAAAGGAACAAGAAGCCTCTGCCATAAAGAGCATCACAACTTTTCAGAGTCTTTTAAAACCTTTTTATTGCATGGAATGATATGTCTAGAAATTATGACAACATTAGATTCATAAAATCCAGCATTAAAGGTTGAGTGCTTGAATATCAAGCAATTACTATGTTTAGCATAAAACATATGTTGGGAAAAAAGAACTATAATATCAAATGTTGTTAGACGCTAGCCACCAATTTTCTCAATCCTGAGACTTTGTATAGAGTATGAGTTTACTGTACTTGGAACAAGTAAGAATAATACCTTACAAAAGAATGATGAGATAGAACAATTTACATATACTACATTAAGTGTCCTAAACAACTCTGCAGCTCAAGGGAGAAAAGCAAAGACAAAAGCTAAAATATCAATAATTTTTAGATTTCAAAACAAATCCAAAAAACAAATCACCAATGGGCTTTTTAAAGGCTCTTTTTACACTCTTAGGTACTTCAGTATGAAATCATCCTTGAAGTTTAACATAACACTACTACTCATAAGCATAATAATTTCCTCCTTATTTCCCGATAACATTCAATTTTGAATTCTCAGACAATTTTACATGCCAGCACCAGGTAAGAGTTCTCAGTAATGTTCTGAGAACATATAATACATAATGTTTGTATTATGCAATATTTATACCTCCCAAAGTTCTGCAAATTTAAAGAGACATTTTATTGAAACAAAATTAAAAAATAATATATATATACAAGCTGTTTCTTCATGTTTGTCATACTTCTGCGTAATTTTCCATTTATGTATTAAATTCAAAGCTTTTAAACATCAGCTCATTTCCAAGGAAACATGACTACATGGTTACTGAAAGATTTTCCTAAGAGAAACATTATTTATAGAGAGAACAGATTTTAAGGTAAATGAAAAAAATAATATACAAACGGATAATACCTATTTGGTAAATTATGTTTTGCCTAAGTCACCTTATAGACCTGTCCTTTACAAGGAGATAGAGAAGCATTTTTAAGTGAGCAAAAGAAACAAACTGTACCTGAGATAGCTGCCAAAATAAGCAACAATGTTTGGATGTTTACAGTCTTTCATCATTATGATTTCCTGCTGCACAACAGCAAAATCTTCTCCTGAAAAGTGGAAGAATGAATATTTTCATTGGCCTTGTTCATACTCACATCCCAACTGGACTTTCAGTACATGTTTCTAAAATAAACATTTTGAGTAATTAAAACTAATTATCTACCAGTTTCACAGACACATAAAACAGCTGTAAATCAGTATTTACTAGCAAGGGCTTAGCAATAAGTAACTATATTCTTAAAAAATTTCATTCTGGACCAGATGGACACATCTGCTATCTGATACCTCTTATGATATTGGTCATAGCTCTTTCTCAAAACTTGACTTTTCCTAAGACCCCACTGTGTCCATCTGTATATGGCCAGGTTCTTAAAAACATGAGAAAACTTTGCTATTTTTGGCTCCATGTCCAACACACATTAGATTACCTTCCTGGTAATCTAATGTATGCTGCTGCTGCAACTCTTCAGTGAACCTGGTAAGCACACGAATGTATAGACTGTGCCTAACTCATGTCCAGATAAAAAACTGATGTGGATGTGGCATTCATCTGAGCCTTACTATCCGGTACCTCGGTTGTACCTGTCTTCCCATAAAAGTTTCTTACTAGATATGTATATAGAAAAAATCACGTATGAAATTAAAAATTTTGTTTTGAGGGTATTGTTGCAGAGGTTCTATAAGTAAGTTAAAGAGAGATGATAGGAAAGATATAGAATGTAAAAGAATGATGGTTACATATTTGACAGCCTTTTAAATTATTTTTTAAAGAAATACTTTTCAAGTGCTCTTTTGCACTTCAATATCTTAGACTTGGGCTCCTCCAAAATTTCTAAGTCATAAGGGCAAATTATAGCTTGTCTGGTATGTTGTTGCCAAAGATGTTCTTTGAAGTTTGCTTAGTTACTAGACATACACAGGTCACAAAAAACAACTTTGCCTTACTACCTCAAGGACTTCATAGGTGAAACAAGCCTGAAGGCCTAAAATAACCATTTAACTTCATGAATAACTTAAGAAATTCTTTAAGTTGAAAAAAACAGGAAAATTCAAAATATGGCAAAATTCTTCTTTCAGTGTACTGCTGTAGCACACTTCAGCACTACTTCAATGAGCTTTTAAACCAGAATCCAAAGTTATTGCCTAAAAAGTTGAACATAGACATCATGCTCATATTTATCAACTTTCACAACCCAAAATCACTTCTCAAATATGACCATTAATAAATTTCAAATGTAACATAACAAATTCTGATAGAATTGGCCCAGCTATTACCTAAGAAAATACATTTTAAGTTTCTCCCTAGGCGACCTAACCATTTGATACATTTTAATCAGAAATCCAATATTCTAGTATTGGATTTCTATCCAGTATTTTATTTAACTGAAAGTAAATTTCAAGCCACAAGTGTAAGTTTAACATCACAACAGATTGTCTACTCTCTGTGGTGTATTGCTATATCATGGGTAGACCTTTAAACATGCAAATACTGAAGAGCAAACAAGAAATTATTTTCACATACAGACAGGTACCTCTATGAAAGGACACAATTCCTCCAGTATTTGACCTGTGTTTTCATTGCATCCAAAATATTAATGTAGCATCAGCTTTAGAGTAAGGGCCTAAATGTTGTAAGTTAGTCTTCACATTCTCCCCCAGTCTGCAAAACTGGCAAAGAAAACCAGTGCCGCGCTTCTGGAATGTGGACACTGCCCATCTGAAGCTGAGTCAAGCCTCTACCACAACAGGAAACACCAGAGAGGAGCAGCTCTCTGAGCAGACAGAGGGTAGTGAGAGCACATTCTCTGTGCACCATCCCAAGGCTGCTACAAATACTGGATTCAGCTGCAAGATGCCAGTTGTGGGCCCCATCAGCACAGCATGAGGGCAACTTACTCCCGCTGCACCCCCAGGCTCTGGCCACAGCTCAGAGCACACACAGAGCATGATTCTCCGACTCCTACTTGGCACAATCCATACAACACTCTTTTCAACCAAGTCGCTTCATGCTTTTCAGAGTGGAAGTAGCTAAGTAAAACATTGCGTTATTTTAAAGGTTGATGTCATCTGAGTCTGCTGAGCCCTATGTTTTTTCCATTTTATCCTGACAGTCCCATAGGCAGACACAGCACGGCTGCTCATCTCAGCTGGACGGGTACCCACGTTGTGCACAGCCAAGTACTCCAGCAATGGGAACTGACATCAAAAGCCAAAGCAGCAGAACTAGACAAAATAACCTGAGACCACAGCTTTCAGTGTGAATAAAAGAAATGTGATGAACATAGGTTTTTGGAACTACATAGTAACACACTGTAACGTACTGTCCTCCATTTTCACATGTGCATGCATTATATAAACACAACATTTCTAATCACTTCCAGAATTTTAAGAGTTAAAAATGGAAAAAAGTAGCAACTTCTTTCCCTTCTTGTCTGCATAGACCTTAAGGATCAAACCAAGCAGCAGTTCAGATATTTCCTCACCCTCAACAGTTACAAGTTAAACAAAAAGGCATTTTACTTCCCAAATTACTGTACTCTGGTTCAACAAGTCTAGCCATATTGACAGACCAGCCCTCGCAGGCTGATAACTGATCTGCAGGGCACATGCACTTTGTGACATCCCAACATAAGCACAGTTCAAGCATAAATTTAGCATACAATGAAGTCCCAATCAGTCCCCAAGAGAATTCCAGGAAATATGCTCAATTCCTGGATACTAATGCTCACCTTTTATTTCACCCTTCCTTCTTTTTATTCCTCCCTCCAAGTGAGTTCTTTTCTGCCTTGCTGTCTTCCCTATTTCTTTTGTTCTACACAGGTTTTTGTATCACATGGCTTGAAAACATAGTATTTAAGACAAAATAACCACAACTCTCACTGAAATCTTATTCAACTTTCCTTTAAATGTTCTCCAGTTACCTTTCCTCCTCTCACATTCTGCTTGTCATGCTCATTATTTTTTAGAACAGTGTATTTTGTCCTACACTGAAAGGCAACAATTATCCCTTATTTGAGTCAGAGGACTCAATTTATTTTGTAGAATTATATCTTAAGCATGAAAATATTTGGTTTTCATAGCCTATTTCAGTTGAGAAACACTTACCTGGTTCTAGTTTTATTACTTTAATTGCTGCTAGCTCACCCGAGTTGACATTTCGAGCCTACAAAAAATAAGACAAAATAAAAATTTAGAGAGCAGAACACAACAACCAGCTCTGCATTCTGAACTCGAAACACAGAGTCAAAGCACAACCAAGATACACAAGGGTCTAAAAACAGTAAACCCACTTGTTGGGATTTTTGGTTTTGAAGCAAAAACAACCTGAGGAGGAGCCAATAAATTTAAACATCTTGTATATTTACATTTCATGCAAGGCTAGAATTTTTTCCCCCAAATAGACCATGCCTTTATTTTCTATTTGGCTTACAGCACAAATTTTCATTAGATAAGCACCATGTGAAGAGCTAGCATGCTCTTCTCCAGTACAAGTTTGTAGCAAGCACTCTTCCAACAAAATGTCTCATCCCGGATCTATTTTCCAACAACAAAGCAAGCTATCTCCAAAAAAAAAGATCTCAAGATTTTTAAAGATCTCAAGGAATCTGCTTAGCAGGGTAACATTGGAAAAAGCACTGGAGGGGAGAGGGGCCCAAGGAAGCTGGTTAGTATTCAAGGATCACCTCCTCCAAGCTCAGGAATGGTATATCCTAAGAAAGAAGAAGTCATGCAAAAAAGCCAGTAGGCCTGCATAGATGAACAAGGAGCTCCTGGACAAGCTCAAAAGCAAAAGGAGGCCTACAGAGGGTGGGAGCAAGGACGGGTAAACTGGAAGCAATACAGAGAAACTGTCCCAAGTGGCCAGGAACCAAATTAGCCAAGTTAAAGCCTAGATAGAATTAAATCTGGCCAGAGACATCAAGGACAACAAGAAAAACTTGTCAGTCAGAAAGGCAGGCAAAACTAAGGAAGATGCAGGTTCTCTCTGGAAGGAAGTAGGAGACCTGGTCGCCCAGGATATGGAGAAGGCTGAGGTACTGAATGACGTTTTCACCTCAGGCTTCACCAGCAAGGGCTCTAACCACACCGCCCAAGTTGCAGAAGGCAAAAAAAAAGGGCTATGAGAATGAAGAACCGCCCACTATAGGAGAAGATCAGGTTCAAGACTAAGGGACATGAAGGTACGTATGACCATGAGACCTGATCAAATCCATCCAGGGGTCCTGAGGGAGCTGGCAGATGAAGTTGCTAAGCCACTATCATTCACATTTGAGAAATCATGGCAGCCCAGTGAAGTTCCTGCTGAATGGAAAAGGGGAAACATAACCCCATTTTCAAAAAGGGGGAAAAAGAAAGACCTGGGAAACTACAGGCCAGTCAGTCTCACCTCTGTGACCGGCAAGGTCATGAAGCAAATCCTCCTGGAAACTTTGCTAAGGCACATCAAAAGTAAGGAGGTGACTGGTGACGGCCAACATGGCTTCACTAAAGGCAAGTCATGCTTGACAAATTTGGTGGCCTTCTATGATGGCATGACAGTGTTGGTAGATAAGGGGAGAGCAACAGAGGTCACCTACATGTATTTATGCAAAGCGTTTGACACTGTCCTGCATGACATCCTGGATTCTTAACTGGAAAGGCACAGATCTGATGGATGGACTACTCGGTGGATAAGGAACTAGCTGGGTGGTTGCACTCAGAAGTGTTAGTGGAGTCAGAAGATCAACCGCTCAAAGTCCAAATGGTGATTAGTGACAAGTGGCATTCCTTGGGGGTCAGTACCGGGACCAGTGCTGTTTAACATCTTTGTTGGTGACACAAGACAGTGGAATTGAGTGCACTATCAGCAAGTTTGCTGATGACACCAAGCTGTGTGGTGTGGTCAACACACTGGAGGGAAGGGATGCCATTCAGAGGGACCTGGACAGGCTTGAGAGGTGGGCCCGTGCAAACCTCATGAAGTTTAGCAAGCCAAGTGGAAGGTCTTGCACCTAGGTCAGGGCAATCCCAAGCACAAATATATGCCAGGCGAAGAATGGCTTGAGAACACCCCTGAGGACAAGCACTTGGGGGTTTTGGTGGATAAGCTCAACGTGAACCGGCAATGTGTGCTCTTAGCCCAGAACACCAACCACATGAAAAAAAAAAAAAAGAAAAACCACAAAACCACAAGCCAAGTGGAAGGTCTTGCACCTAGGTCAGGGCAATCCCAAGCACAAATATATGCCAGGCGAAGAATGGCTTGAGAACACCCCTGAGGACAAGCACTTGGGGGTTTTGGTGGATAAGCTCAACGTGAACCGGCAATGTGTGCTCTTAGCCCAGAACACCAACCACATGAAAAAAAAAAAAAAGAAAAACCACAAAACCAAGCAGTTAATTTGTACCAAGTTCTGCAGTTTTTAAGTATGCTCAGCAAACCTTGTGCTGCCACAAAACAGTCCTAACTTATGCCAGTCCTCGACTACGCTGTACTTCCATATTAAAATCCATAAGCAAACCGACCACTGAGATACTGACTGCAAAGCAATTATAATATACACAGATCTCACAGCAGACAAGCAGGGCCCAGGGAGCATCAAGGGCTGTACCCTGCAGCGTACCTGACTGCTTCCAAGGCTCACATGAGAGCAATGCAACACTTCCTGCTCATTTCACTACATGCCCCTTGGTCCTTACTCTGTGCCAGCAACAGCATCCTTCCCTTTCCACAAGGGTATGAAGAAAACAAGCCAGCCACGAAAGAGTTAGAAAGCATTCCCCCTGTATATACAGCAGTTCTGTGGCCAACTTCAGCAGCAATTACTCAGCAACTTAACTGCATTTTGTATGAGGCTCTCATGCTTATGCCTGCATTCCTCTGAGCAACAAAGGAAGCTAATCTTATTTTAAAGCCATTAAGAAGCAACATAAATTATGATAATAATGATTTATCTTCTAAAACTGTTGCATTTGACTACTAACTAAAAACCAAGCAGCCGTTTACCCGGTGCTTTCAGGACACTTCTGTGCCCCTGAAGCCAGCTACGGGGAGGGGGCAGGAAAGCTGCAGCCCAGAGCTGAAGCAGCAGCTCCTGAAGGATGCTCAGCTACAGCCTCTCCTCTCCCCAGGAGAGTCTTGCCACCCAGAGCTGCGCTGGACCACCCCTCCATTGAACGGCGTGACAGCTCCACTCCCTGAACAAGGCACAGAAGGTGAGACCAGTCCTGCTTCTGCCTTTCCACCCCATCCACTTTCACATCAAAAAGGCCAGAATTGCAGAAGCTTCAGATAGGTGTCCACCTTTACAGTGGCTAACGCTCTCATTTAAGTCACTTTAGGAGCTCAATGGCTCACACCTTTTATTGACTGGCCATGAAACTCACTGAATATTGTGAGGTGTTGATTGGTAACAGAGCAGCTTGACAGCTGGTTGTGGAACCACAAGTGGAAGGAAATAAATGCATAAAACTATAAAAAATAGCCAGCAATAAAGTCTGGAAATAAATGCAGTGTATATTTCTGGGTTTAGAGGTCTATCCAGGTCGTTGCTAGTGCAGCCAGTCTCAAATCTCCCACTGTTCCTTGGTGTGGCAATGCTCTTCTGCAACGCTGGGAGTGCTGGCATTTGCAAATAATTTCCAAGCAGACGGTTAAGGATAGATCCCAAGACTATAGGCTATCCTATAAAAGTCAAGGAGTAGTCCAAACTTGAAAGACTGTAGAAAAAACAAATTTAAAATAAATTTTCTCTGGCAGCCTTTACTGTAAGCCATCATTAGTCCATTCCACTGATGGCGGCAGTGTCCACTCATCGCTGTATGATGGAACAAAGACTCAAAGACACTAAGAACAGCAAATATAGGAGTTACTTTTAATCTCATGTGTTGCCTTCATTCTCTGGTACAGAAAGTGGCACTACTGAAGCACAAGCTAGGATTTTTATTCTTTTCTTTTGAGAACAGGACACTGACGAACTGTTGAAAATTGTGGGCAGGAAGGAACACGTGTGTCTTTTCACCTTCAGCTTAGGCATTGTTTCCTTTCTTCAATACCAGCAGTAGCGGGACTCTTCGGCCCAGCTGGTCATTCTCTGGACCAGTATATGCCTGGGCTCATGAAAGAGAGAAAAGAGGAACAAAATCCAATTTAATGCAGGCCACCAACTGCTTAAGGACATGAATTGTCACTTAAGAAAACATGACTTGAAGTCGACAATTTGAATAAGTTATCACTTTGCATCCTATTCCATTTGGGTTATTTCACTCAAGGTGTTGTGACAAGTAAGAACACAAATTACCTTTGTTAATCTGAGTATATAAAAAAGAGATTATTCTGATTGTAGTGATGCAAGGATTCCTTGCAAAGGATAAGGATTAGGTATGCCAAAGAGGTTTTACTAGATCTCATCAAATACCTTTGAAATGATCCACTGAGAAACAATTCCTTGCCTAAGCTCACATGAGTGAGAGACTAAGAAAGACTGAAGTACCGTATGCTTTTCAACACATGTTGGAGCTGACTCTGACTCCTACTTTGAGGGGGGTCATGTACATACCATACAATACCTCAGTATGTTAAGGACATTGCCTTATGCCTTCATTTAGCATAATCCCACTGAAGTTGCCGATTACTTATGAGTTTTGAGATTGAAGCATCAATAAAGAATACGTAGCTCAAGAACAATTTCAAACAAGTATTCTGGAGTTGGCAAATGCAACCAAAAATTTCAAAGAGGCTTAATGTAAGAAAACACAGATTCATTTTTTGTTTCCACTTGCCCCATAAGTGCTCTAACTCCTAGCCTTTCTGATGATGAGGTTATAAGCAATAGCCAAGAGCTCTTCCTCCCATCCCTGCTTCCATGACCCAGAGCCTGCAACTAATTCCTTCACATGCAGATTTCACTATGGCAATGGTAATGCATTACACAGGTTTTCCAGAAGCAAAGATCAGCCCACAATGCCTGCCTCTACATGTAGTCACTTTACTAAACATTAACAGCATTTATTCAATGTCTGCTCTGGAAAATCATGTAAAGAGACACATTTAACCTCTACCAGCAGCTAAAAGAACAATACTTTTCCAGAGATCTAGATTGCCGTATCTGGGGAGGAGTTTAAAAAAAATCCACCAATCACTAAGTCAAACTGGAGAAGCACTACCTCATTAAAGAAGAAATATTTGCTACTGTCTCTGTGACAACAGTAGGATATCAGATGAAAATGTTGTATAAAAAACTGCCACCCACTAGAAGTAAAAGCTAAGAAAATCCAGGTTTATGTTGTTATTGCATTATACAAAAAAATCATTACTCAAAATGCCTCAAAACTGGGAAGATCTTATTACTCTGAAACAGAAGGAAAGAGCAATGGGGCAGTAGTAAGATGCAACAGGCAGTAATCAGATGTGCTGTATTTGGGAAACATCAGCCAAGCAAAAGATGTGCATGGTGTGTGTCTGAAATGGAGGAGAAAGAAGAAAAGGACAACAAAGACTAGCAGATAGCACTGCCACTAATAAATGCCACAACAGTAGATTCCTAAGAAGGAGAGGTCTGTGCAGCTGAACCACAGACATAAAACCCAAGGAGGTAAATCTCTTGCCAAGTTTATATTTGTCCTTCAAATGGAAGCTGGTAATACAAAGTGTATAATGCTGCAATAAAAACTAGGCCAAAAAGCGAAGTCTGAGCCAGTAACAACAGGGTGCTTTGTTTTTAACTACCTCCTATATGAATTGTTGAACAGAATGCAAGTGAGCGATCTCTAAACAAGTTGCTGCTTCACATGATAACTGGCCCCAGGGTACACACAGGCTTCCTGACCTGGATTAGTCCTGCTCTTCAGGAAAGCGCACCAAAACGGCTTCCCGATCCCCTTGCTTCCAGCCCTACAGTCCTCCCCCTCCAGCCTCTCCCAAACCCACACCACTCTCCCAGGAGCTGATTGAACTCTCCAAGGCAGCAGAAAATGAACTGCCTCCTTTTTGTTTTGTTTCGTTTTCTGCCAGGTGAGCTGAACCAGCCCAGGCATCATGATGAGCATCAGAGCTAACGTGAGGCAAGTGGCAAGACAGTCAGGAGCAGTGTAGGGAATCATCCCTCTCAGGCAACAGTGAGCTTTTACATCAGTTCAGCCCATCCTACGAAGTTATATAATTAACAGGAATTGCAATACTAAGAATTACAGAAAAAATAATTAGGTTCCACTTTTTGGTAGGAGACATGATACCTAAAAACGCAACAGAGCTACAATTTTAGAAAGCAATGCTTTGATAAAGGTGATGTTAAACAAAAAGATCTGAAACGAAGGCAAACAAAAATCCCTACACAAGGCATAGATTCCTGGTTAAGCAAGCCACCCTTTTGGAAACTAAGCCTGTAATACTTACTCAGCTCAGTATAAACAGAATGGCAAAACATCCAGTCCTCTCTGCCTGCCAGACAAGCTTCAAAAGACAATTAAAGATGAAATGGAGAGGCTTCAGAACACAGACATTTATTCCCAGTCAAGTCAAAAGGAGCTGCAACAGATGTAAGGTCAATCAAGAAGAAAGGAAGACTAAAATGCCTATGAAAAAGCACGCAACCAAAAGACACAGTTTCAGTATTTCAGAAGCAGCAAAGCTGTAGAAAAATTGGTGTCTAAGTGGATCACCCCACCAAAGAGGAGCAAGGGCACAGACGTGGAGAGACGAGATTCGTGCATAGGACTCTGCAAAATGGGAATTCATCAAAATCCAGGTTCATCTGTTCTTGACACATTCTCTTCCCACAACACACAGGACCACTATCAGAAACTAGAGACTCCAAAATACAGTTGACAGCACAAAGCAGTAATAGTCACCACGTGTTTCCCCAGGGATACCCACAGAATTGCAGAGTTTCAGTGTGAAGCAGTTGAGCTGGTAGCAACATGACTTCCCTCACCAAAACCCAACACCCACACCAAAGGGTTGGGGAGCAGAAAATCAAGCTTTTTCTTCTTTAAAAATGAAACCTCAATCAAAGCATACCCTACCGACTTCTGTGTCTTCATTTGTTAAATGGCTGAAGCCATAAATGACAAAAAGAACTTACATAAGGCATAGTAAAGCAGATACCTTTGCAGGAACAATAACCTCCCTAATTATCAGAACTATTCAAATTTCAGTAAAGGGGAAAGTAAAAAAAGGGCCTTTCATTTCAAAGATGCTGCATATTTTTTGAAGGGTCCGCTCACACTAGATTAATCACCTGTGAGATGGCAAATGAAGTTCAATCTTTATTAAACCAAAGCAATAATTATTCTTTATTGCCAAGATACGCTGTGATATAAGTTAACTGTAAGAACAAAAGAAATGGACCTACAGTTGCCTCAGAATATACTTCAAAAAATACAGTTACTACCAAAACTGTAGGTATTAGGATGGGGGCAAACAGGGAGATAATAACATTATTTTTACGGTCTCTGTCAGAATACCACATGCAGCACTTGTAACCCAAACCCTAAAAGAATGGAGTTAGTTACAGGGGGCCTGTGACTAGGGACGATTAGAATGGCAGTCTCATACCAAGACTCAGAAAGTCTTTCTAAATGAGAGATGGAATAAACACAAAGCAAGCAAAATCAAGCAACCACTTCATTTAACTTTAGGAATATTTCCTGAAACTGAGCAGGACAGGACAGTGTCTCTTTTTCACAACCAAAAAGACATAACTCTTCTTTTACACTGACCATCCTACACAATTAATTCTTTATAACAGTGAAATAAAGAAATGCAAGAGACAGAAATTACTTGTACAACAGCATAACTAATTTTCACCCCTTCTAGCAGGTGTCATTTTGGATGAGAAAATTTGACAGAAGCAGAAGGTGAAATGCAAGATTTTTCCTGACATGTAACTGCAATCAGAAAAGCAGGTTTGCTATCAGTCTCTTAATTAGACTTTAGATGAAGTTAAATTAATTACCAGACAAGTAAGTTTACTGAGGCACAGAAAACAAAACCATACAAGTGAAAGTGAGCTAGGCAACACTCAAGAACATTCCACTAAAAAAAACAAACACTATTTGCAGATCATCGGTCTGTGTTTTGTTATAGATACATCAACCATCCGACAAAGCAGTAACTCGATTTCACCAATAATTTCAGCCCTCTTGAGAGGAAACATCTCTTGGACAAGGGAACAGATTTTAAGTCCTGTGTTTTACTTAAAATTCCAATGAGAATGTTGTAATATTAACAACATATTTTACCTATCTAATAAGGCAACATATCTTCACTGAAAAAAATTAAAAACCCAATCATCATCTCTCTTTCAGAATCTTACCAAAAATGGTGTTATGTCCAATGTTTATATCCCTGGGATACATTAAGAACTAAGCAATCACATGGAGCCCCATCTCCTATAACAAACTTACACTGGTTCTAGTTAGAGGAGACACATTATACTTGACTGTGCATATTTGATAAGAGAGCTAATGACATGAACAAGTTACCCATTACCTTTCTTGTGATGAATTCATTATCGTCTTCTCCAAGGCCTTTTTAAAAGCTGAAATTGGGTGGGACGGCAGATAATTATAAAATAATGGTTCCAGCCAAAAATCCATATTTGCGTATCAATACATATCAGTCTGACCCATATCCACGTTCCCTTTGAGTCTCAGTAGTTTAGTCCGCACCGTGGGCTCTTACTTCAAATTCAGAAATCTTCGGAGTAGAGACTCTGGATCTTTTTTTTTTTTTTAAATATATTTAAAAAAAAAGAAAAACCCAAACAAATCAAATATTTAACTCAAACATGCCCTGCTGTAGCTCAGTTCAATTAAAACAGAGCAAGGAAGCAGATGCCAGTCTGCTGTTCTGCTTTCAGCTCCTCAACTCTTTGCCAGGAAAGCAGGTTACAGAAAGGTCAGCATATAGCAAGAATGTCAACATAACAAGATCGTCATCTTGTTAAAGCAATAATCCCTATCGACTAACAGCAGAAATACCTCCCTACATGGCTCTCCCTGCTAAGTGAGGAAAACCACAATTTACAAAGAATAATTTGAAGGTGCCAGAGTACATCCAGTGCTTGGATCCACTCTGCTGAAACCCCACCACTGATGAGCACCATCGTCACACAGCTAATCTCAACTTCACACAATTATTTCATCAACTGCAAAGTTCACCTACAGATGACGGAACGAATCAAATGAAAAGTGGCTTTATGAAACCCCTCACAAATTTAAGATAAAGTCCTAGTAAGCTCACATGTGGATGACACATAGGACTAGATTACTTCCTCTTTGTCGTGTTAAAAGTAACCTGCTTTCATTGTTATTTTTGGGCTACTTTCATACTCCACATTGAAGACACCCCAAGCAAGACCTTGCCTCAAAATGAAACAGGCAATAATTGATCCAGGAGAAAAGCACATTGCGTTTTCCCTACACTGTCCACAACCTAATCAGAAAGCACTTAGCTCTCTCTCATCTAGAAGTAAATAATACCAGCCAGGCATATCCTAGTCCTGATGTATCATCTTCCATCACAGCTGCCACAGGCAGATTGTAAACATAAAGAAATCCACTCTGAGGGGTGGGTGGGTGTGTTTGTATTGCCTCAAATAAAAAACCTCACAAGCAGTGCCAAACACTAGCCATTCACAGAGCACCAAACTGAAGGCTACTGCAATGTAAGTATGACAGTCATCAATAAAATCTTGACAAATCAAATGAAACAACAGGTTTCAGATGCATAGTGGTATTGCAAATGTAAATATTCACTCTATGGTTGGAGGTAACATCTTTAAAATTAAACTGTAAATACAGATGACTTGGCTAATTCACATCCATCAAAATCATGTACAGAACACTGAAAAAAAATCTGGTAAGATATCACAGTGTCAATATGCCAGTTAAAACAGTTTAAAACTGCAACAGAAATAGAGCTGAGCACATCAAGATAACAGTTTGCAGAAAAACAATAAAACAGAGCATAAGGTCAATTAGACTCGGCATAGTACACTAATACTCAAGAAAGCTGGCAAGGTGGGGAAAGCAACATAAAAATCCCCTTTTAATTAAACAAATAAAGCAGGGAGTTAGCACACTAAGAGCACAGTAACAAGAGGATTTAGGTCCTGAAACTTTCATAACATTTAAGCAACTTGAGATTAAACCAAAATCACCCCAACCCATACAAGACTTCACTCTAGGCACATTCACTTAGAGTCAAAGTCAGCATCAGCACCTGTTTTTTGCACCTCGAATTGTGGAACAGCTCTAAATGTTACCTTACATTCCTGCCTACCAAAACAAGTTTTCATAAACACACACGCCCACCCTGTGATGACAAAAACAGACCAGAATACACTTGGAAAGCACATGGTTGAAGCGATGCTTCCAAAAGGCTGCACATAACTTCAGTTCTCCCCTCTGCTCCGCCACCAAACAGGAGCAGCTCACAAACAGCGCCATCCTACCTGACAGGCTGCCACATCCCACCAGGCAAGAGTTCAACCGGATAAGCAAATAACATCATACACTGCAGAGCAAAGAAAAGTGTCAAAGTACACCGTAAAGCCCCAAAAGTCAAACTTATGTTTGGCTGCTATTGCTTTAGCTTTGCTTTTCCTACGTTTCTGAAGTTAGGTCAGGATCATGACAGACTCTGATCCTAATGACACCTTTCCTGACGCCCCAGTTTGCCCTCACGTCGGCCTCATGTTTTACAGAAACACGAGAACAAAACACTGGTATTTCCACCCAAGACTGTGAAGGAAGCAGCAGCCGGGATGAACAGGCCTGGTCGCCCTCAGGCACTCGATTTAAAGTGCCATTCAGGCTGGAAACGAGCGAACAAGAGTGCGCTTCCCGCAACCCCCACAGCTGGCAGCTCGGTGTGGAGGGGAGCCGACCCCCAGGCTCCGCCCGTGAAGCAGATACCCCGAGCCGGCAGCGGCAAGAATCGGCTCCCGGGGCAGTTCCACGGCTGCAGGAATCCGGGAGAGCGCGGCAGCCCTACACCGCCAGCCCCGCGCCGGCGGCGGGGCCCGGCCGCCCCCAGGCGCTCAGGCGACCGCCGGGGGACCCTCCCACAGGCCGGCCAAGCCGGAGACACGGCCAGGCCGGCGGCAGGGAGAGGCGCGGGAGACAAGGCCCCTCTGGAAGGGAGCCGGGGGCGGCCGGGCTGGGCGCCCACACGCCGCCATCAGGAGCGGGACAGACC
>NW_015094507.1:4071652-4072013 GCF_001431845.1 Calidris pugnax
GAAGGCGCTACGTCTACCTTGTAAACGTCGCCGTAGGTGCCGCTTCCGATGCGCTGGATGAGCTCGAAGTCCTCCTGGGGGTTGCGCCGGGACAGGTCGCACACACGCCCGCCGCCGCCGCTCATGGTGCCGGGGGAGGCCCCGCGCAGCCACAGCCCCCCCAGACCGGGGGCGGAGAGGCTGAGGAGAGGGGGAGGGGAGCCGATCCCAGGGCGCTCACCGCCTCCCCCTACTCCGTTCCAGCAACATGGCGCCGCTCCTCCTCTCCGACCCTTGCGCCTGCGCAGGCCGGCACTAGGCCGGGCGCTACCTTTGCTGCGCCTGCGCCCGCCGCGCGGCCTCCGCAGCCGTGGGAGGCGTG
>NW_015094507.1:4072023-4089630 GCF_001431845.1 Calidris pugnax
CCCCCGCCCCGAGCCACCCCATGGGCACGAGAACCGCGATCCCTCCCCGGAGCCCAGGTAGGAGGCTGAGGAGCCACCCCTGTGCTCGCACCTGGGGACCCCGGCAGCACCCGGAGCCCAAGGACCGCCCCACGCTGTCCCCTGCACCGGAGACCGCCTCCCCGCTCCCCTGGCGCCCGGTTCCTGGTCCCTTGGGACACTTGACAGAATCACAGGATCGCCTAGGTTGGAAAGGACTTTTTTTAAGATCATCGAGTCCAACCATCAACCTAACTCTGAAAACAAAACAAAACAAACAAACAAACAAACCAACCCAACACTAAACCATATTCCTGAGCACCATGTCAACGTGTCTTGAATATCTCCAGGGATGGTGCCTCAACCACTTCCCTGGGCAGCCTATTCCAATGCCTGATAGCCCTTTCAGTGAAGAAAGTTTTCCTAATATCCAACCTGAACCTCCCCTGGGGCAACTTGAGGCCATTTCCTCTTGTCCCATCACCTGTGACTTGGGAGAAGAGACCAACCCCCCCTGGCTACACCCTCCTTTCAGGGAGTTGGAGAGAGCGAGAAGGTCTCCTCTCAGCCTCCTTTTCTCCAGGCTGAACACCCCCAGCTCCCTCAGTCTCTCCTCATCAGACTTATTCTCCAGACCCCTCACCAGCTCCGTTGCCCTTCTCTGGACCCGCTCCAGCACCTCAATGTCTTTTTTGTGGTAAGGGGCCCAAAACTGGACACAGCCCTCGAGGTGGGGCCTCACCAGTGCCAAGTACAGGGGGGCGGTCACCTCCCGAGTCCTACTCACCACGCTGTTCCTGACACAGGCCAGGATGCTGTTGGCCTTCTTGGCCACCTGGGCACACTGCTGGCTCCTGTTCAGCCAACAGTCGACCCCACACTTCCCCACACCTCGGTGTGTTGGAACTCGGTGCTCCCTGCCACTATGCACAAAAATGGGACCCTGCTGGGTTCCCAGCATCATCGCACCACCCGCAGCCTCCAGTGCCAGCTCCTGGTGCCCTTGCCAGCTGGGGTATCTGTCCCCTTGCTGTGGGGTATCTGTCACATCCCTGCCGGGCATGGGAACCATGTGTTATGGATGTCCCTGCATCTGCACCATGTTCTGCATCTGCCATGCCCCTGCGCCGCTGGCGCGGCATCTGTGCACACCCATTCAATGCACACTGGCTGGGAAACATCTTCTTCTCATCCATGGCACCACTTCCCTATATTTTGAGACTTTTTGGAGTATTGTGCATGCCCCCACGGGATAAAGTGTGCACTCCCTCTCCTCTTACACCATCGCTGCTAGTCCTGCTTCCACTTCCATCTTGCATATGGCTTTCCAGCATGGAGGAGGCATGTGGGTGCTCGCCTCTATCCCCAGCCGTGCTCCTCATGCTCTCTGTGCGGGGAACAAGTACCAGAAAGCTGTGGGAACTCTTCTCCCTGGATGTGCAACCCTGGAGCGTGGCTCTGCAGTGTGTGGGTCCTAGGGCACCCCCTGGGCTCTGTGCCAGTGAACCAGGTATGGCTTTTTGCACCACACTGCTGCTGCCAGTGACTGATGGGTGACATAAAGAGTGGGACAATGGGGGAATTTTGGAACAAAGATGCACTGTCTGCTCACTGCCCCTGCCTTCCTTGCCAAGTGTGCCCCTTGCCATGGGGCACATTTCTCTCTACTGAGAAGGTGTGTGGAGACGGGGAGCTGGGCATCACCCCATTTCAACTTGTGATTATCGGAGAAGAGAAGGAGCTAAGGGGGTTGAGCTCTGGCAGGTGTAGCAGCGATGGCTGTGAAATTGCATAGTGTCTGTCTGTGCGTTTGTCCTTCCACCTGCCCTTGGCTGTGTATCCCTGTCCTTGGCTTCATTTTTATGAATTTTGATCTCACAAGTAAAATGGTCACAAGCATGCCAGAAGCAGACTCAGACTGCAATGATTTTTTTTTCCTGGCACATGAGTGAGGTCTTTGGATTGTGCTGTGCTGCTTTCTGCTGTGGAAGATCTGGGACGGTCAGCAGGCATAGATTAGCTGCCACAGATTCTCTGAGAGCTGATCCAAGGGGATGGGCTCTGTGATGAGCAGAGCTGCAGCTCTCAACAAGTTACGGAAGGAAATACTAGGGATTTGAGCTCTGTCCGGAAAGGTGACATCCTGCTGGGGAGCACCGATAACCTTGTCACCCGCCTGCTCTTGCCTCTCAGTTTTCATTTTTATCTCATCAGAGGGGAAATGGGTGATAGTTGTTCCCATGTTATGTGTTTGCCAAGTTCTGGTTGGGTAGAAATGGTTATGAATGAAGCAAGCAGGGTTATTTTTCCCCTTAAATCCTGCTTTCTATCCCCAGCAGCTGCCTGCACTTCCTCTGTTCTTGTAAAAACGCCCATGGGTTTCTCTGAGAGTGTCTGTGTCCCTTTTCCTCGGTAAGGGAGACGGATGAAGCTGAGATGTGCCCTCCACTGCCTTCAGAAATAGGTCCGATCTGGTAATACTGGTAACCATTTTCTTCCCCAAGCTTTGGAGTGACTTCTCTTGCTTCTCTTTTTCCTCCTACTCCTTAGATGGGGCTATGGTAGGACAGTCAAACCATATGCTGCTCTTCAGCACCACTCAGAAAGATCATACAAATGCAATACAACTGCATTTGGGTATTAAACATTTCTGTGGCGGTTCAGCCAGTGCTTTTGCTTTAAGAGTTCTTCTGGTGATGGTGAGGGATTTGCTATGATATTTGACTGCTGTGCCTCAGCTGTAGTCAGTGGCAGGTACCCCACAGTCACAGAAAATACCTTGCTGAAGCTGGATGCCTTTTTATTTCCAGCTGTGCTCACAACTCATCCATCCTGCTGCTGCTGCTTAGATCTGAAACGTCACTTCATGCTCTACAGTCCTAAATCTGAGCCACCGCTTGAAGCAGGAGTGCTGGCTCCTAGACTGGCATGCACTGGCAGGCTCCACCTGGCTCCAGCTGGGTGATGCCAATGCAATTTACCACAACTGGAGACCTCTTTCCATCCCTCTGGCATCTTTCCTTGCCAGACGAAAGGGTAAGGAATTGCATCTGCCAGTGCTGCTTAAGGAAGCTGTGGCCGAGGGCCAACCTGTCCCTTTTCATTATGGGACTGGAGATGCTGCGAGAGGGAAAGTGTTCTTACAGGAACCACAGACCACCTGCTTGAGCCCAGTGGGATCAGACATGGAGGCAGGCAAGTGTTTTCTGGAATGCTAGAGGCTGTCTTGGTCAGGGGAAAAGCTGTGGTTCATGTCAGTCTCAGGGCAGGTTGGTTGTGGTTGTAAGCTGTGCCCCAAAAAAAGCATATGAAGGCAAGTTTAAATTTAGAGGGCCCAGTTGGCTCCAGATGTGGGAGGCCCATGTACACAAGTCCCATACTGGTATACTCCTATTACAGTCACTCCTGATGTCCAGGGAGAAGCGCTAAGCCTCAAACTTTCAGGGATGACTCTGAGAGTGTAAAAAAGCAGCAGTGTAGCCTGGACATTTTTCCTCTCTCCTCAAACATGAGGCTTTTATGTTGTGCTTCACAGAAAAAAAAATAAAAATCTTTCCAGCATGATGTCGACAGTCTGAAGACATGGCTTCTTCCATGCTCTCTTCCTCTTCCTTTGACACTGTCCACCAAGGCGTTCTCCTGGAGAAACTGACGAATCATGGCATAGACAAGTGTACCCTTCACTGGATAAAAAACTGGCTGGATGGCCATGCCCAGAGAGTCGTGATTAATGGGGTGAAATCTTGCTGGCGACCGGTCACCAGTGGGGTCCCTCAGGGCTCAGTTTTGGGGCCAGTCTTATTTAATATCTTTATTGATGATCTAAATAAGGGGATTGAGTGCACTCTCAGTAAGTTCGCAGATGACACCAAACTAGGTGGGAGTGCTGATCTGCTTGAGGGTCAGAAGGCTCTACAGTGGGATCTGGACAGGTTGGATCAATGGGCCAAGGCCAACGGGATGAGGTTTAATAAGGCCAAGTGCCGGGTCCTGCATTTTGGTCACAACAACCCCAGGCAACGCTACAGGCTCGGGGAAGAGTGGCTGGAGCTGCCCAGCAGAAAAAGACCTAGGGGTGTTGGTGGACAGCTGGCTGAACATGAGCCAGCAGTGTGCCCAGGTGGCCAAGAAGGCCAACAGCATCCTGGCCTGTATCAGGAATAGCGTGGCCAGCAGGAGTAGGGCAGTGATGGTGCCTCTGGACTGGGCACTGGTGAGGCCTCACCTCAAGTGCTGTCTTCAGTTCTGGGCCCCTCACTACAGGAAGGACATTGAGGGGCTGGAGCGTGTCCAGAGGAGAGCTACCAAGCTGGGGAGGGGTCTGGAGAACAAGTCACACGAGGAGAGGCTGAGGGAACTGGGCATGTTTAGTTTGGAGAAGAGGAGGCTGAGGGGAGACCTCATTGCCCCCTACAACTACCTGAAAGGAGAGGTGGAGAGGTGGGGGTTGGCCTCTTCTCCCAAGGGAATAATGACAGGACCAGAGGAAATGGTCTGAAGTTGGGGCAGGGGAGGTTTAGATTAGATCTTAGGAAGAATGACTTTCCTGAGAGAGTGGTCAGGCACTGGAACAGCCTGCCCAGGGAGGTGGTGGAGTCACCATCCCTGGAGGTATTTAAGAAACGTGTAGACATGGCTCTTCAGGGCATGCTCTAGTGCCCAAGATTATTGATTTGTGGGTGGGTGTGATGTGGTGGGGTGTTGGTGTTTTTTTGTGGTTTTTTTTTTTTTTTTTTAAGGCTGGATTTGATGATCTCAGAGGTCCCTTCCAACCATGGTGATTCTGTGATTCTGTGATTTAACACCACCCTAGGTCAGCTGTACATCCCCGGCCCTTCCTGACTGCAGCCAGCATCTCTTGGGTACTACTTCCTTGCAGCATCCCACATCAACTCCTGCCCATTCTGGGACGCCTTTTGCTGGTTGCTCCCCATTCAGCTGAGCAAGCCCAGCTATACCCTCCCAAGGACCCAGCACCCTAGCTTAAGGAGGAGCACCCACACAGGAAGAGACCCTGCAAAAGGTGCCTACTTTATCTGTAAGTGGCTGCATGCCCCAAGACTGCCTCTTATAGCAGCCACCTCTGCGGTGTCACAATGAGGAGCCAGTGACAGCTCATGCTGTCTTTGCTCTGCAAAGAACACGGAAGGCAAAAATGCCCTTTTTAGGGAAATGGTGCCCCAGAACAGCGATGGCTGCAGAGGTAAGGCAGGGCACATCTCTGGCACATCATCTGGCAAAGATGGCCCTTTGGTAATACCGATCAGTGGTGTAATGTGTGATAACTGGTTTCCAGCCAGACCCCTGCACCGCGTTTTTACTTCCACTCTCCCCCCCCACTCCATTTCCATCTTACAAAAAATAAAGCTGTGTGAGGTCCAGCCCATCTTCCCCATCCTTCCCTCTGACCTTCAAGTTTCACTTCCCTCTCACTTGCAAGACCCACTGGCCAGCATGGGCTGCTTGGGAAAAGTTAGTGATAGCCAGTTCCCAGCAGGCTGGGTTACTGCCTGTGATTTTGCATTAGTCAAAGCATTGTTTCTTCTGCTACAGCAGAAGTCTTCTGGGAAGGTTTTGTCTTTGCCAGGAGAGGCAATAAATATAGCGTGAAAGGAAAAACACTGATTGCCTTTGCTCACCATTCTAGTAGGAAGCATTTCCCTGTATTTCTACATCTTTGTGTGGAAACACTCATCTGTGTTCAGAAAGAAGCAGTATTCTTTTGGAAGGAGCAAGGGGGAGGGAAGAAGTCAGGCTCCCATGTAATAGATAATGTTTCACCAGTGCTGCTGGCCATCAGTGGTCTCCGGAGGATCCAGGACATGGGTGCTGGTACAGAGCTGATTACCAAGAGGAGGAAGGGTGTGCAGGAACCTGGCAGATGCTAAAAGGCATGGGGAGGGGGGAAGGTGACAAGTACTAGCTGTGGCAACGCGGGTAACTCCCAGGACTGGGAGGGGAGACTGGTGCTGGTTTTGGTTACTTGGTACAGGAATGCCTTCTCTGGCAGGCATCCCTCAGAGATGTTCTGCTATCAAGTACAACTTGTCCCAGCTGGCATGCTTGTGCAATGTCCCCTTCAACCTGATGAGGGTGATCCACCAGGACGAATGGCATCTGTTCCCATGGCTTGCACACTTCCTTTCAGGTGAAAAAACAAGACACTAGTTTGCGGAGGAGAGGGCTGAGGAGGCCCAGCCATCAGCGGTTCTCACCCTTGTTTTTACTTGCAGGCCACAGTTCAGGAAAGTGTGAGCATCACACAGAAGAGTTTTTAAGCTTGTTGAATGGGACCTGCTCTTAGCCACCTTTCATTGGCAGATCACCTCTCCCCTTGTCTCTCCAGGAGTCTGCAGACACCAGATTGAAAACTTATGTCCCGGTGTTACTGGAAAAGGTCTAGCAGGAGACATGTCAGAAGCTGAAAACAGAAGCTACGTGCTACACAATTATGGTAGAATCTCTCTGCATGGAAACTCAGCAGCACTTACAAACTGGAGCATTTCTGTCCATCCAAAGTTACTTTAAATTAAAACTCTGGAAAGAAATAGAGAACAAAAAGTGTTATCACGGTGTATCTGCATGAAACTATGCTGCACCCACATCCTGAAGGTCATATGGCTGAAGCTGTATGATTATATCACACATATGATAGTGGGAAGTTTATAGCACAACTACAAATCCACGAGTTTGTAGCAGCCTTGCTACGGGGTCACTTTCTGCTTATACACACTAACTCGTCAGTCTGGGATTACTCCTACCGTGGGTCTGCTTGGCACAGGCCAATTGCAGTCGTGGCTATTTCTAGGTGTCCCTCCACTTTTTCACAAGTGGAAAACTTGTCTGTGGTAACACCTGCTCTTAATTTCTCAGGTTTGGTGGAAACGAATTTAAGAAGGATCACGGCCAGATTCCTGGGCACGGCTGTAACTGTTCTTCTCTGGGTGCATTGAGGTAGCAGTTGGCTTCTTTTGAGAAGAAAACCTCTCCCAGCCTGCTGCAGGTCTGCTGTTCCAGATGACAGGTACCACATCATTCTAGCATGCTAATTAAGGATGAAAGCTTCATCAGGTTTTCCTTGGATAGGCAGTGTGCGCTGCCAGTAAGCAAAGCATGCCTTTCCTTCTGATTTCCAGTTACTGTGCATTGCATGAAGTGAGCTGCTTACTCATAAAGTGGAACAACCAAGAATTAGGAAAAAAATATTGTGAAAAATGCTCTAGGTCTCAGGAAAGGGCCACAGGGCTAAAACAACCACTCACCTGCTCACTCCTTTTTACATACAAAACAATCTCTTCTCCAGAACAGAACAATCCCTTGCTGCAATTTGCATTCCTTGATGGTAGACTAAATATTTCTTTATCACTGAAGTAGGAAAGGGGAATACCACAAAAGCCGGATTCTTCAAAATCTGACTATCGCGTTTTACCGGTTCAGCAAGCTGTTCTTTCATGCTGCTCAGCAGAGAGATTTGAAAAGGAGAAAGCTCTCAGAGGACAGAGATGGATCAGGATCAGATGCTTCAGTTCAGCATGCCAAGTCCATGCAGAGGAAGATATTTGCAGTGGAAGGTAAAAGGGAAAGGAAAGCTGCTGTAAGAATGAAGGGCTATTTCTACTTTTCAAGGATCTGTACGTAAAGAAATTAAGGAAAAGTCACAGTTGCCAAATGAATCCTCATCAGAATTATAATCTCTTCCACAGGGAAGATCTGTAGAGTTTTAATTCAGCATCTTCTGCACTCGACCCTAAAGGAAGTCTTTGGTGCCCCTCTCCCCAAAACGCCCAAACAGAATTTGTCTTTTAAATAAGCGTGCACCTGTGTCTCTTTGTGTATCTCTTGTGCTTTGGGCCAAATTGGCCAATGATGAGATGACAGATGCTCTCCCCCACCTCTCACTCTGAGGAGAGGAGTGAGAGAGATAAAGAGATTTATGAGTTTTAAGGGAACTAAACTAGTTTAATGAAAATACTAATAAAATAATAAAAAGGAAATGAAATATATACAATAGCATATCAAGATCCCAGGGTGATGATTATGTCACCAGCAGGCACTAAGGAAGCCCCAGACTGGACTCAGTGACAGACAGGGACCAGATTCCAGATCTGGAGTCAGGAACACATGGATCAGGATCAAAGGCAGACGAACAGAGAGAGTCCTCCTCAGACATCAACCACTGAAGAAAGAGCTGACCCTTTGATACCTCAACTTTTATAATGAGCATAAGGCAGATGGGATGGAATACTCCAGTTGGTCAGTTTTGGGTCACTTCTTCTGTCCACTCCTCCCCACAGGTACTACTCCTCTGTGCTTTTCCATTTCTGACCCTCCAATGGGGCAAATAACAAAGTTAGCTGACCTTGGTTGTTATAGCAATAAGTATTAGCAAGAGTCTCTCTGCATACGATTCCTTGTCATTAACTATAAACATAAGTCTTATCACTCTGAGAACAAACAGTTTCACACAATGAGCTGTTTATTTCAGAGAGTTAGAGGGGGCCTGGCTAAGAAGTCAAATTACTGAACAGAACATTGGTTCTGTTTTACCTCAAACCAGGACAGTATCGTTTGTACTTGAAGTTCCATGTAATTTGTAAATAACCAAGATTTCCATTCTGAGCACCCGAGCTGCACTGTAAGAAGGATTAAATTATTCCTGTCCATTCCTGGATGGTATATTTTGGCATATAAGGCATTTGTCAAGCTACAGTATCTATAGTAAAATACCTGCCCCTGTCAAAAGCATTTATGTCAACTGCAATTTCACAGCTTGGAAATGGTGTCTCCTGCAAAGCAGAGAAAGTTCATTAACCAGTAGGGTTGTAGTCTGGACAGTGCTTGCCACCATGCATCCGTACAGAGCAGTGCAGCATGCTGGAGTTAGAGCCCCAGAAAACCCCTTCTGCTTGGGCCTTGAAGCCACCCGTGGCAACAGAGGGTTGGGAACACACTAGAAGAGGAGTGGCTTTGCATTTTCCAGTGCTTAATTGCAGGGACTTGTGAGGTAACAGATGGGACCTCCAGGCTGATCTGTCAGACAGCACTCAAACTGACAGGCACAGTCCCTACAATTAAAGGACTTGAGTGCTATGTTGATACGTGTGTCACAACTCATCCAAATCTATAATCCTCTGCCATGACCAAAAAGCCAGTGTTGCCCTTGATGCCTGGCATCCATACATTCACTGCCAGAGCAGTACTTCACACCTTCTGGGCACAGGAAAAGAGTTGACTAGGCCTCTGGAAGATCCCCCCAGGCTGCCTTTCAGAGGGCATGGACTCTGTCAAGAACAGAGCAGGCACTGCAGACGGAGAAGAGCAATCAAAGAAGCCAATTCTGAAGTAAGGCCGGATGGCACAAGATGAACACAAAAGGGAATAGTGTGGGGGAAAGGTTCAGATACAGAGTATTGTGAGCATAGGACCCGGAAGAGGAGGAGGGAGATATGAGAGAAAGGTTGATTGAAAGGCAAAGGGGTGGGAGAGAAAAGAAGGGGAGGTGAGAGGCAAGGGTGGTCGAACAGAGAAGTATTGCCTTAACACAATGACCGTTGATTAAATGACAGCAGAAAAAGTCAGTGCTAAATTAGGCTAAGAAACACAATCCCATAAAGTAGACTAAAACCCAACAGATCAATTAATTGATCTGGGAACAATCAAGATGCCAGGAAGCAATGGCAGGAGAAACCAGCATCAGGAGTAAGCACAGCTTTGGGGCCAGCCTTCCCTGTGTTTCTGTGCTTGGCATCACCACTGAGTACAGAGCAGTGTTTCTCAGCGTAGAGTTAGATCTTCTTGTAGTCAGCTCATACCTCTTTACATGGTTGTCATACATAAATCAAGGCAAAAATACTCTCTCCAGGTGGTTTATACCTCTAATATAACACCAAGAAGGTTTAACTTGGTTCCACTTTGGGTGAAGAGCAAAAATAGCCATGAGTGACACTAAACTGAGGGATTGGCTACCATAATGAATGGCAGAACTTCTGTCCAGAGGGGCCTCAGTCAACTCGAGAAGTAAAACCTTGTGTTGTTCAAGGAGGAGACGAGCAAAGGTCTGCATGTGGGGTGACACGGCCTCAGCCAGGTTGGAAGATTCAAGCTGGGCAGCAGCCCTGCTGAAAAGGGCTTGAGGTTATAGCGGTCAACAGGCTGACCATTAGCCAGAAGCATGTTCCTATCAAGGATAAGACAAATGGGCTGCAGACATCAACCACTGAAGAAAGAGCTGACCCTTTGATACCTCAACTTTTATAATGAGCATAAGGCAGATGGGATGGAATACTCCAGTTGGTCAGTTTTGGGTCACTTCTTCTGTCCCCTCCTCCCTACAGGTCCTACTCCTCTGTGCTTTTCCATTTCTGCCCCTCCAATGGGGCAAATAACAAAGTTAGCTGACCTTGGTTGTTATAGCAATAAGTATTAGCAAGAGTCTCTCTGCATACGATTCCTTGTCATTAACTATAAACATAAGTCTTATCACTCTGAGAACAAACAGTTTCACACAATGAGCTGTTTATTTCAGAGAGTTAGAGGGGGCCTGGCTAAGAAGTCAAATTACTGAACAGAACATTGGTTCTGTTTTAGAGTCTCTCTGCATACGATTCCTTGTCATTAACTATAAACATAAGTCTTATCACTCTGAGAACAAACAGTTTCACACAATGAGCTGTTTATTTCAGAGAGTTAGAGGGGGCCTGGCTAAGAAGTCAAATTACTGAACAGAACATTGGTTCTGTTTTACCTCAAACCAGGACAGTATCGTTTGTACTTGAAGTTCCATGTAATTTGTAAATAACCAAGATTTCCATTCTGAGCACCCGAGCTGCACTGTAAGAAGGATTAAATTATTCCTGTCCATTCCTGGATGGTATATTTTGGCATATAAGGCATTTGTCAAGCTACAGTATCTATAGTAAAATACCTGCCCCTGTCAAAAGCATTTATGTCAACTGCAATTTCACAGCTTGGAAATGGTGTCTCCTGCAAAGCAGAGAAAGTTCATTAACCAGTAGGGTTGTAGTCTGGACAGTGCTTGCCACCATGCATCCGTACAGAGCAGTGCAGCATGCTGGAGTTAGAGCCCCAGAAAACCCCTTCTGCTTGGGCCTTGAAGCCACCCGTGGCAACAGAGGGTTGGGAACACACTAGAAGAGGAGTGGCTTTGCATTTTCCAGTGCTTAATTGCAGGGACTTGTGAGGTAACAGATGGGACCTCCAGGCTGATCTGTCAGACAGCACTCAAACTGACAGGCACAGTCCCTACAATTAAAGGACTTGAGTGCTATGTTGATACGTGTGTCACAACTCATCCAAATCTATAATCCTCTGCCATGACCAAAAAGCCAGTGTTGCCCTTGATGCCTGGCATCCATACATTCACTGCCAGAGCAGTACTTCACACCTTCTGGGCACAGGAAAAGAGTTGACTAGGCCTCTGGAAGATCCCCCCAGGCTGCCTTTCAGAGGGCATGGACTCTGTCAAGAACAGAGCAGGCACTGCAGACGGAGAAGAGCAATCAAAGAAGCCAATTCTGAAGTAAGGCCGGATGGCACAAGATGAACACAAAAGGGAATAGTGTGGGGGAAAGGTTCAGATACAGAGTATTGTGAGCATAGGACCCGGAAGAGGAGGAGGGAGATATGAGAGAAAGGTTGATTGAAAGGCAAAGGGGTGGGAGAGAAAAGAAGGGGAGGTGAGAGGCAAGGGTGGTCGAACAGAGAAGTATTGCCTTAACACAATGACCGTTGATTAAATGACAGCAGAAAAAGTCAGTGCTAAATTAGGCTAAGAAACACAATCCCATAAAGTAGACTAAAACCCAACAGATCAATTAATTGATCTGGGAACAATCAAGATGCCAGGAAGCAATGGCAGGAGAAACCAGCATCAGGAGTAAGCACAGCTTTGGGGCCAGCCTTCCCTGTGTTTCTGTGCTTGGCATCACCACTGAGTACAGAGCAGTGTTTCTCAGCGTAGAGTTAGATCTTCTTGTAGTCAGCTCATACCTCTTTACATGGTTGTCATACATAAATCAAGGCAAAAATACTCTCTCCAGGTGGTTTATACCTCTAATATAACACCAAGAAGGTTTAACTTGGTTCCACTTTGGGTGAAGAGCAAAAATAGCCATGAGTGACACTAAACTGAGGGATTGGCTACCATAATGAATGGCAGAACTTCTGTCCAGAGGGGCCTCAGTCAACTCGAGAAGTAAAACCTTGTGTTGTTCAAGGAGGAGACGAGCAAAGGTCTGCATGTGGGGTGACACGGCCTCAGCCAGGTTGGAAGATTCAAGCTGGGCAGCAGCCCTGCTGAAAAGGGCTTGAGGTTATAGCGGTCAACAGGCTGACCATTAGCCAGAAGCATGTTCCTATCAAGGATAAGACAAATGGGCTGCAGTAGGAGCCACATGGATAGCAGAACCAGAAGAGTGATTTTTATCACCTCTGTTCAGGGCTGGTGAGACATCACCAGGATTCATGTCCAGTATTAGGTCCACCTGTTTAGGAGGGATGTGAGGGAACAGGAGTGGGGCCAGCAGAGGATGCAAAAATGGTTAGGGGCCTGGAGTATGGTGCCTGTGAGGGGAGGAAACCAGGCTTGGGTAGTCTAGTGAAAAGGAAGGCAGAGGGGACATCTACCAGGACCCTGTGACTGCTTGAAAGGCAATTATAGACATGAGTGAGCCAAACTCCTGCAGTGTCAGACAATGCAGTGAGGGACAACAGCCACGGATTGCAGCTTGGAAGGCTCACATATAAGAAAAGCTTCTCCCCCAGGAGGGTAGTGTCCCCTGGGACATGTACCCAGAGAGGCAGGGATCTCCATTCTTGGAGGTTTAAGACTAGGCTAGACAAAGACCCAGCTGATGTAATCTAGCATTGGCAATAGGCAAATGTCTTTTCCTCCCAGAGAAATTCCTCCTGATACTGAGAGGCTTTGCCTAAATAAGGATTTGAAGACTCCTGTTTCATTACAGTATTTTACAGTAAAAACATCTGAAACACTTGTAGGTATCTTCCAACTCTCTAAAAACCTGAGAAAGAAAAGCAACGCCTTAGGACATCCAAAGAAAGTGAGGTGAATACAGGGTTCATTTGAATCAGCAGGACTCCACCAGATCACTGCCATGATGCTTTTCAAGTGCATCAGGATTCAAGTTCCCATCGGCACAATGCAAGAAAGCTGCCAATTCCCAACAGTAGAGATCTTCTTGTATTTGTATATGAAAGCATCTGTCTTTCCAAAACTAACTCCATAGATGTCATCTGGCACCAGAGACCCAAAATGTGCCTGTTGGCTGCTGAGACAGGATTCTTCAACACCATTAACCAAGAATTCTCATCAACATTCAGGGCTTTTGCAGTGGTGGTTTCACTTGCATCATCAGAAATAGCATTAGGAGAGTAGTTTTCAGCATGCTTGGGGCATATCATCCATGTGCTTCAGAGATATTGGCTCAGCAGCAATACAATAGTGCCTCCAACACAAAGTACTCTGGTAATTGCAGGAAAAGGAAAGGTTATACGTTTGTCCTGCCTGCCACAGTCATCTGTGCAGAAATCAACACTGCTGACACTTCAGATGCCAGTTGCGTTTGATAAAGCATCTAAGAATGCTAGTTCAACTCAGTAACCCATATCTCCAAATGGAATTTAAATTCCCTATCTTCATAACTCTTTCTAAATGGGAGAACTGCACCCTATCCTTACTCACAAACGTTTCTGACCTTGGGATTTCTTTCCATTGGGTTAGTAGGGAATCAATTGTTTTCAGCCAAGAAACAAAACAAAGGAGCAGATGGTTTGAACTGCCCATTAGAAGCAGCCTGCTATTAGCTTGGCTCAGCTCTGCCACAAAATGAATGATGGGTGAGAGACGAAAGGAGGCATCTAAAAGCAGAGCAGGTAGCTAGCTGGATATTACAGTGTCCACTAAGAGAAAGGAAAATGCATACCACCATGACTGAGATAATTTTTGCCAATGCAGGCTGGTAAAAGCTTGGTTGTGAACTGGAAAGGGAAGCCTATAATTTTTATACAACCAGACCTCAACGAAGAAAGGATTATTGTTTTATTTGGCTAGCCATGCTTTAAATTTGTCTAGGTTGTTCTCTCCTCCTTCTCCTTTCTGTCACCATCGTGCCTTCTAAAGAATATTTGTAAGTGTAACTCACAGACAACAAGCTCATTCCTTGTCAGCCTTTGCTGCTATCAGCATGTCCACAGCTTCCAAGACAAGCCACAACAGCCTCTAAGGGACAAGTAAAGGACTCAGACTTTCATGGCCTGCACAAGATCAGACTATGGAGCTGGAGAGTGTTTGGAATAAAGGAAACCTGAAGCTGACTGAATGGTTAGGATTGCAAACCATCATGACATTTACACCAAACTCTAAGCATGACAAAGGCTACATCTACCTAGAATCATAGAATAGTTAGAGTTGGAAGGGACATTAAAGACCACCTAGTTCCAAAGCCCATACCACGGGCACAGACACCTTAGACCAGGTTGCTTAAAGCTCCATCCAACCTGGTCTTGGCACTTTGAGGGATGGGGCTTCAACAGCTTCTCTGGGCAACCTGGGCCAGTGTCTCACCACCGTCACAGTTAAAAATGTCTTCCTGATACCTAATCTAAATCTACGCTCTTCCAGTTTAAAGCCATTACCCCACTACATGCCCTTCCTCCAGCTTTCTTGTATGTCCCCTTCAGATACTGGAAAGCTGCTACAGGGTCTCCCTGGGCCTTCTCTTCTCCAGGCTGAACAACAGGCTCTCAGCTTGTCTTCATAGGACTCCTCTGGACTTGCTCTGACAGGTCGATGTCCTTCTTACATTGGGGGCTCCAGAGCCAAACATATGTCCTGGTTTGAGCATCACAGGACTACTTTCTCTTCTATTCCTTGGGGAAACTGCACTTTTAGAAGACTTTAGTGTCCTGGATTAGTGAAAATGTTTACTTTGTAGCCAGCTGTGGTATGTGGGTTTCAAGGTCTCAGTGTTTTCAAGCCTTGCCAGGTGCAGGGGTGAGAAGGAGCAAGACCCAGGCACTTGACCCAAGCTGGCCAACAGGACTATTTCATACCATGAATATCACATTCAATATAAATAAGAAAGTTTTCTGCAAAGTTCTCTCTCCCTTGATGGCTGCCATCCTGAGAACTTCTTGCCCTGGTGCCAGAGCCCTGAGCCCTTCCCGCTACATCTACCTAGAATCATAGAATAGTTAGAGTTGGAAGGGACATTAAAGACCACCTAGTTCCAAAGCCCATACCACGGGCACAGACACCTTAGACCAGGTTGCTTAAAGCTCCATCCAACCTGGTCTTGGCACTTTGAGGGATGGGGCTTCAACAGCTTCTCTGGGCAACCTGGGCCAGTGTCTCACCACCGTCACAGTTAAAAATGTCTTCCTGATACCTAATCTAAATCTACGCTCTTCCAGTTTAAAGCCATTACCCCACTACATGCCCTTCCTCCAGCTTTCTTGTATGTCCCCTTCAGATACTGGAAAGCTGCTACAGGGTCTCCCTGGGCCTTCTCTTCTCCAGGCTGAACAACAGGCTCTCAGCTTGTCTTCATAGGACTCCTCTGGACTTGCTCTGACAGGTCGATGTCCTTCTTACATTGGGGGCTCCAGAGCCAAACATATGTCCTGGTTTGAGCATCACAGGACTACTTTCTCTTCTATTCCTTGGGGAAACTGCACTTTTAGAAGACTTTAGTGTCCTGGATTAGTGAAAATGTTTACTTTGTAGCCAGCTGTGGTATGTGGGTTTCAAGGTCTCAGTGTTTTCAAGCCTTGCCAGGTGCAGGGGTGAGAAGGAGCAAGACCCAGGCACTTGACCCAAGCTGGCCAACAGGACTATTTCATACCATGAATATCACATTCAATATAAATAAGAAAGTTTTCTGCAAAGTTCTCTCTCCCTTGATGGCTGCCATCCTGAGAACTTCTTGCCCTGGTGCCAGAGCCCTGAGCCCTTCCCTTCCTCCCGAAGCTGCAGCGCTCGCAGGGTCTGAGGTTTGCTGCCTGCTCATGGGAGTGCACAGATTCCTGCTGGTAGAATTGGGTGCGTATAATCCTTGTATATTTTATATTGATATGGGGCTCATACATAGGATGTACAGTGGTAGGGTCATTTATCAATTAACATCATACAATTTCATTCATTGGCTATTCTCACCCAAAATCAGGTCCCCACAAGGTGCACATTGCACTTCCCCATCCTTCCGCATCACCCACCAAGTGCACCCAGGTCCTTGAGCAAAGGCAATCCCACGGATGGGTTTGCCTTTGTCTGAGGCAGGACTGACCCAGAGGGTCTTCCCCAACATATTCTTCATGGGCACTACGGGGACTTTATCTCCTTCCACAGTACGTGGAGGTTTTGATTGGGCAGGGCCAGCTCTGTTGATAGATCCCCTGGTGTTAACTAGCCAGGTAGCCTTTGCTAAATGTGTATCCCAATGTTTTAGTCCCACCACCCATTGCTCTCAGTGCTATTGCTGCTGCTGCTGCTGCCCCCTCGTGGCCGAAATGCGGTTCTGCAGCCTCGACCTCCGTACGGACAGTTACCGGGCGCCATCCGCTGCGGCGGGGAAGGGCCAAAAAAACAACCACCCTGACAAATTTTATGTTGTGGTAAAGCACTGAATAAACCTAAAACTGAATAACATGGAAAAGTGAAAAAAAAACCCAACAATTTGCGGAAAATAGGGCCTCCCTGCCTCCCTGCCTCCCTCCCTCCCGAGCTGCAGTGTCAGCTTCTGCTCACACGGGCAGCCGGAGCGAGCGCAGCGCCGCTCCTCGCCTGCAGTACTCGCCTGTCCAGAAGGCGGCAGCGGTGAGCACTGCACCACTCTTTCTACTGCGCATGCGCGTCCCCACCTTCACCCCGCCCAGTACCGGCTTCTGCTCGCAAGGTCACGGCAGCGACCGCAGTAACGCCGTGTACTGGGGGCACTGGTCGTCCCAGTTCCAGCCTTTTGGTCCAAACGCCGGCACTGCAGCTGGGGAGACACCCGCTGCCCCCTCGGCCACGCCTCCCCGCCCTCTCCTCCGCCCCCGCCCCGGCCCCGCCTCCCGACTGCTCCGGTCCCGCCCCTCCCGAGCCCCGCCTCCCCACCCCGGCAGGGCGTCTTCACCATGGCAACCACAGGCGGGTGGTCCAAGGGCAGCGTGGGTGCCGCGCTGCGATTGGTTGGATGGCCTTACTGCGCACCGATTGGTCAGATCGCTCGCCGCGCTCTGATTGGTCAGATCGCCTAGCCGCGCTCCAATTTGTTCGGATCTCCTCGCTGGGGTGGGATGCAGCCGGGATTGACAGCATGACGGGCCAAAGGAGCGGGGCTTCCCAAGGACGGGGAGGGGCAGCAGGACCGCCACCAATGGGCGCGCGGCGTGGGCGGGCCGAACAGCTCCGGAAGTGGAGGGGGCAGGGAGAAAATGGCGGCTAGCGCGAAATTGCAGCAGCGTGCCACGGGCGGGAAGCGCAGCCGGCGGGCGGCTGCTCAGCGGTGCCGCCGTAAGCACGTCGTGAGGCAGCTGGACCGTGTCAAGGTGAGTGGGAAGTGGGGGGGG
>NW_015094507.1:4089640-4099181 GCF_001431845.1 Calidris pugnax
GAGGGCCGAGGGGGCCCTGCGTGCGGCTGGAGTAACGGGGGAGCTGATGGGGGGCGTTGTAGGGTCGAAGGGGGTGGCGTCGCCTGGGGAGGATGCAGAGGGAGCGGGGAAGCAGAGAGGGCGGGCTGGTTTGGGGCCCGATACGGACACCAGGTCTTGCTCTCCCGGGGCTGGCAAACAGGCTCGTGTGGCTGGTTTTGGGGCTTCAGCAAGAGAGGGAGTCGCGTGGCTTTGGGCTCGGGAGCGGGGGTGGAGCCCGGTGTTTTGGGGACTTGAGCAGAGGCTGGGTTTTGGGGCTCAGAAAGGGGCACTCAGTGATGTGGTTTGGGGGCTGAGAGCAGAGGCCGTTTTGGCTGTTTGTGCAGAGCGGGGACAGGAGGGCGTTGGGGGCTGCAGGGGAAAGCAAGGGCTGGCTGGGGTGCGGGGAGGCTCCCTGGAGGTGGAGGGTCTGGTCACATCAGACCCCGAAGTTTGGGAGGCTGGCACGCACCTGCCTGAACTTGATGTCTGAGGTGGTCTGTGGGGGGGAAAGGCGCTTTTCAGACCTTGCACGTCCTCTTTGAGTCCAGCTCTTCTCTGCACGCTGCCTAGGCTAGTTATTAGGTAATGAGCCATACAAACCGGTTAATGTTTCTGCCACCTATGGTGGCTACATTGGACCATAATGCTGGAGATATGGGGGTGATTGACTGAAGCCCCAGTGGAAAGGCCAGAGCGGTGCAAACAGCTGGAGCTTGGGGAGAGAAGGAGCTGAAATGGAGTGGTGCAGAGTGGGGGCTTGCATTAGCCAGAGCTGTGGCAAGCAAGAGGTGCAGAGAGATGGAGGCCAATCTTGCTCAATTCAAGGCCGGGTTGGACGGGGCTTTGAGCAACCTGGTCTAGTGAGAGGTGTCCCTGCCCAGGGCAGGGGTGTTGGAATTGAGTGATCTTTAAGGTCCTTTCAGCTCTAACCCTTAGACGATTCTCTGGAGTGCCCGTTGCCTAGACCATGCTTTAGCCAGAGGCAAGGCTGCTGGCAGCAATAGGGAGCGGGAGCTGCCTTGAGCTGGAGCGTCTGTTGGCTGGCTGCAACAACCAGGATCATTTCTCTCCTCTTTTTATCCCAGGGTCACCTTCTGTGGGGCAGGAAGAAAGTCCTGCAGGGCTGATTCCGCTTGCTGCTCAGGTAACTGCAGGCATGGGGCTGGGGGGGGCAGGAAATTTTGGCTGGGAATAGGGAACAAAACCAAAGTGCGCCAAAACCCAGTGTGCCAGCTTGCTGGGTCACCCGTTCTTGCAAGAATGTTTAAATAAAATTTGCTTTGTATTGATCACTGCCTGAGCCGCTGTTATTGGACAAGGAGTGTTTCTCACACATTATAATGGGTGAGATACAGAATTGAAGTAAAAGCCAGTTTATAAAATATCACCAAAGATCATGTATCTTCAGTATTTTTCCAAAAGATGTTTAATTAAGGGAACAGGCAAGAGAAAGGATGAGTCCAGTGGCTAAGATCAAGAGCAATCAAATAATTTAGTATCTTTTAACTCTACAATAAATTAACAAAGACACAAGATTATCAGACTGTCTGATCTGGTAATTCCTTCATGTCCTAGTTCTGACAAGAGCAGATAGATGAGATGGTACATTCCTGTTAGAACATGTCAGCAAGCAATGAAGGAGAGGTAGACACAACCGAAGTTTTATCCTCATGTTCCATGTTCTTCTTTGAAAAATGTAGGTGTTTGAAATGTTTTAGAATATCAGAACGCTATCTTAAGTCTACAGCAATGTCTTGAGTTTGCTTTGTCCTGCTGCTCTAGATGCTGAAATGTAAGTAATAACAGCTCCACATTGATCACTTTCCACTCACTATCTTGTTGCCATTTTCTTAGTTAAGTTCAATCTTTTTTTGTGGGGTTGTTAAGAAAAGCAGATTTATCCTTTTCTGGGGGTCGCTTTCCTTTTTCACCACAAGACTCTGTCTTCCCCTTTGGCGATGTCTTTGATTCAGCAGTTTCTGGTTTGAAGGCCTTTATGGAAGAGGCTTCATGTTTATCAACCTCTTCATCTAATTTTCTTTTTCTTTTTTCAGGGTTGGCATCAGAAGCTTTGCTTTTTCCAACAAGTTTTGTTGACTTATGCTCTTTGTTGATTTCTTTTGGATCGTCTTTCTTGGTCTCCCTTGATTTAGCACCAACAGCATGGCCCTTGTAAAACATTTCATACCATTCTCTATAGTTCCTGTCCCGTTCTCCATATCTCTCCTTTTCAAATGGATCTCCAATGTCAACAAATCTGCCATAGGAAGCTTTCATATCATATGCTGGAACTTCTCTGTATCTGTTAAAATGCTGTCTTTCTCCATCCCCTTGAGGTACGGTTCTCCCTCTCCTTGAGGGAGACTGGCTTCTAAATACCGGAGATCTTGACCGTGAATGGTATCTCCTGTATGGGGGTGACCGTGACCTTGAGTGGTGATAACCAGGTGACCTTGACCTAGAACGACAGCTACCACTCTTCTCTTTGCCTCCTCTTGAACAGGGTGGGGACTGGGAGAAGGAAGAAGAATGGGATCTTGACTGGGAGTAGGTATGTGAACTTCTGGAGTAAGATGAAGCACTATAGGGAGACTTGGACCTTAGGAAAATAACAACACAAAAAAAAATAAATGAAGTTAATTCAAAACAGTCACCCTGTTTTTCCCTCCCAAAACTTGTTTGTTTGCTTTTTTTTCTCCATACACTTAAGTCAAAACTTCTTTTAGCTGCTGACATAAGTTCTTCAATTTGCAGTAATGTTGAGAACATGAAAATGTTTCTGTTTCCAGCACAGAACAGCTGCTGCTTTGATAGTGTAAAAGCATAGAGGAAGGGTAAGTTTACTTCCACTCACTTCTAAGTGAGTGGTGTTGATGCTGGGAGTGCTGGGGCTTGAGTCCTCATCCTCCTTTAAGTACATTCAGTGTGGGCACCCTCGATTTGAATTTCTAAAGAAACCCCAAGACACGTGTCACTGTTTGTAACACTGCCCTCATTTTAAAGGCATTTATAAGCATTCTGATCAATGCTTATAAATACTTAAGGGGTGGGTGTCAAGAGGACGGGGCCAGTCTTTTTTTAGTGGTGCCCAGTGACAGGACAAGAGGAAATGGGTGCAAACTTGAATGCAAGAAGTTCTGCTTAAACATAAGGAGGAACTTCTTTCCTGTGAGGGTGGCAGAGCCCTGGCAGAGGCTGCCCAGGGAGGTGGTGGAGTCTCCTTCTCTGGAGACATTCAAAACCCGCCTGGACAAGTTCCTGTGCAGCCTGCTCTGGGTGGACCTGCTTTGGCAGGGGGTTGGACTGGGTGATCTCCAGAGGTCCCTTCCAACCCCATGGGATTCTGTAAAGAGAACAAAGCGGGAGCATGGTGGCCAGCACTTATTTGTTCTCAAGTGTTTTTCTCCCTGCTTTCTGCTCATTTGAGACTACACTCATCTCTTGACCCTCACACTTGCCTTCCTTATTCTCTCCCAGCTGTTCCCTCAGTCTCCTCTCCTTACACTCAGCTTTGGGCTGTGGGTGGTGGCTGCCCCTGCTCAAAGAGCATCTCCATGTTCAGGTGCCCGCTGTTCCTCTGCCCTTCTTGGTGCACTTCATACCGCCCATGGTGGTGCCTCACCACAATGGATTTGGCCTGTTCTCCCTCAATTGCTATTTTCTTGCCTACTGAACTTTTAGACAATCTGTGGGAGTGATCCTGGTTTCTGTTTGTATTTATCTTAAGATTTTCTAAAGACAGTGCACCCTTACAATCTATCTAGAACAAATTTATTCCAAAAGGAAGGATCAGCTTGACACTCCAATAATAGATAAAACAGGCTTCTCTCCCTCCAGTTGAGAGAAAGCACTTGGCTGTTTGAGATCACAACAATGAAGAAATTCAAAATTGTCAGAAAATAACAGTGCTGACTCTTCCAGTAATTTGCTCCATCGGCATCAACTGAGGTGTTATAAAAAGAATATTGGAGGCTGCCGTCTATTGGGAAATTAATTTCTTCAACTCTATTCAGCCAGTAACAAAAGGGTGGCTTTTATATAGTTTTATATAGAATTATAGTTTCCTCAAAAAGCATTTGTTTTTCAGAGTCCTCTTTTCAGTCATGTACTGGGGGTTTCTTTTAAATAATCTTTCTGCAAGCAAAGATCTCCCCTGTTAAGGCCAATTCAAATTAAGACATGTAAAAATTAATTACGACTTGTATTCTCTGCAACTATCAGTGCATATCGATTTCATTATAAATCAGCTGTTGTATAAGCTACGTGTTATGGCCTTGTTACAAGCAATAATGTACTAATACTTACAGTTCCCAGCCTGCTCTGCCTCCTGCTGAGCGAGGTGAATGGGCTCTCATGGAGTGGCCTTTTGGAGTGGGGAGAGGAAAAGAGGAAAAAATCCCATTCAGTGTATATGAAGGTAAATTCAATTTAATCTTGCTTAAGGAGATGCAAATTAATATTTTCTTCCCTGTCAGCTTTTTACAAGTAGACTTTTCTTAACAACAGTTTAGGTAAAAGTCATCCTGTTACCTTGCGCAGGAACTTGTTGGCAATTAAAGCATCAGGGGAAACACCCATCTGATGACACGTTGGGCAGGCATGTTCCTCAGATTCCAGCAATGCTGTTCTAATGCCTGTGTATAATTAGAGTCATTAAAGTAGGTTTAGCCAACAGAAGGAAATTTGGGGGGGGGTTCCAATCAATTATAAAAAGACATATATGATTAATGGGTGAATATGGTTGTGAATTGAAAGCATGAAGCTATAAATGTTTGAGAGTGTAAAACATTCCTAGGATGCAGCAAATAACTGGACAGTTTTGATATTTCACTATTGGAACATCTGAAGAGGGCTATGCCTGGATATCTTGACTGGACTTTTTTCCACTACAAGACATACAGTGAGAAGTCACCAGTCTCCAGGTTAGTGAATAAAACACACGTCGAAAAACCATGAGTGGGTTTGAGTTCTGAAGGTTTTACCCAGCTCTCCTGTGGAGGAGAATGTGGATTAAATGCCTAATTACTGGTTTGTGGCAGACCCAGTAAGTCACCAGAGTTGACTTACTAATATATATGAGTATATATATGTGTATATATATATACTCTTAAATATATAAAATTTTGTATGAGGGAAAGGGCTGTGAAAAAACCAGATACATTCAATATCTAATACTGCAATCAGCTGTGTGGTTTTGTCTCTTCTCATACTCATCCTTCTGCATGGAAAGAGGATTTAACTAGATAGATACATAAAAAGGGAAAAAAGCTTCTTGCCTTTTATTTTCTCTTTATACAAAAAGAAAGGACCACCTTATTTTAATACTGGAAACTATCACAGCTTTTGAAGTTACAATACAATGACAACGCTTCCTGCCCCGTAACTACAGATGTGGCCAACTCGGTTCCATTGCCATCAGATTACTTACGCATGGTTTCTTTTGTTCCCTTTTTGGTCAGTCCAATTAATTCCATACTTACGCATTAACAATTGGAATTGCATATTTTCCGGTGTTTGTCAGCATCACACCCTTTGTATTTGGATCTTCCACCTCCATCAGGAAACTCCTTGGAATTCCGGTGCTCTTTTTAATTCTGGGAATAGGCTTAAAATTTTTGTCCTGTTAAGAAACACAGAACATATCTCATCTTAAGACCCACACTATAAATAGCATTTCAATGATTATTTTAAGCAGCAAAAGCCCTTAATCCTCCTTTTACCTAGACACAAACCCTCTCCTCCTCCAAAGTGTGATTTAGAGCCAGAGCTTAATTCAGGGCCCGGAACAGTCACTGAGAAACTCATGTTCACCATCAATATAGATGGCGGCTGTACGTACATTCAGCGACTGACATTACGTGGCATGAACACTCAACCAGAGTCTTGTGTAATTAAAATACGCAAATATTCAATAGGCAGGGTCAATGGAAACATCTTTGCTCCATACAAAATACTAAAAACTGTTAACTGTCATTAAAAAGCATTAAAACCAGAAAAAAAATTCAGGAGTATTGAAATATACGCAAATATGCGTGAAAGTTCACAGAGAAAGTTCAATGAAGACATTTAATGTCTATGACCTAGAAAAATGAAAAATTTACATTTTTAATTCCAGGTTTCCCTTGAATTTGGAAGTGTGTTGCAACATTGCCCCGTAACCTCTGTATTTCACCCCAGGAGAAACAATTCTTAATATGAGCATTTATCATGTATTTGTTACAAAGCAGCCAAGGAAAAAGTAAAAAGCTCAGTAACAGCAGAATCCCCCACAATCTTACCCCGTTTGTTGGGCAGTTCTTTATATAGTGGCCAGGTTTTCCGCAACGAAAGCAAATATACGAGGGTGGGGGCGGACCCAAGGGTTTCTTCATGTAACTAGAAGAATTTTGGGAAAAGAAGGAAAAGGTAGGCATGTGTCTTGTTAAACATCTCTACAAGTTCTCCATAATTTTCAAAGAACAGATTTGACATTATCAACACTTACTTGACGGGATTGTATTGACAGCAGGACTGTATCATCATGGCTTTTATTTTATCTTCCTCAGAAGCATTGGCTGCAGCCAAATTGTTGGTCTGTTGGACAGGGAAGTGTTTGACACAGGCATTAGAAACACATTTACGCCCCCAGCCCCAGATGACAGCCCTCACCTCGTCCCGCTAAGCTGGTGCTGCCTGAAAACAGCTGCTATAGAGAATAGAGTTCTGCTGAAGGGGGTCTGGGGAGTCCTGATGCCGTTACAGGAAGTTTTTGTGCCCGTTACCTACTAGAAAAGAGCGTTCTCGGGCACCCAAACCCTCAGGCTGGGTTCGTACTGCACATAAAGACTTGTGTGACCAATCCAGTTGTCTTCCATGTACGCTGAAGCTACGTCTAGAAAAATTATTCTACCCAGTATTTTTAAACTCCAGACTGTTTGAAGAAGATGCCCACTGTGTATTTAATGGAGAAAGATGTATGCAACTGTCATTATTTACACTTTGAGCATTAAAAGGACACTCAAGAGTTGGGAAGTCGTTTCTGCTGCTGAAATTCAGCTTCAGGCATAAAAGCATTAAAAGGAATCAAACTTTTTATAACCCCTCAGCAAGACGAGATTCTCTGCAGTAGAAATTCAACCATCGTGTGCTTTGGGCCACCCAAACCATGTGTTCTCACCCTATGAACCTCTTCAGTGATTTAACTACAGTAAGAAAAACCTGCAGGTTTTTTCCAGTTGTTTGTGTCCTTTTAATGTACAAATTGTGATATAAACCTTGTGCAGCACTAAATCTTCCAATTATTGAAGCCCACTTATTTATTTAAGCAGTATTTTTTAAAACATTTTCATTACACACTAGTATTTTCAAAGAACAGATTTGACATTATCAACACTTACTTGACGGGATTGTATTGACAGCAGGACTGTATCATCATGGCTTTTATTTTATCTTCCTCAGAAGCATTGGCTGTAGCCAAATTGTTGGTCTGTTGGACAGGGAAGTGTTTGACACAGGCATTAGAAACACATTTACGCCCCCAGCCCCAGATGACAGCCCTCACCTCGTCCCGCTAAGCTGGTGCTGCCTGAAAACAGCTGCTATAGAGAATAGAGTTCTGCTGAAGGGGGTCTGGGGAGTCCTGATGCCGTTACAGGAAGTTTTTGTGCCCGTTACCTACTAGAAAAGAGCGTTCTCGGGCACCCAAACCCTCAGGCTGGGTTCGTACTGCACATAAAGACTTGTGTGACCAATCCAGTTGTCTTCCATGTACGCTGAAGCTACGTCTAGAAAAATTATTCTACCCAGTATTTTTAAACTCCAGACTGTTTGAAGAAGATGCCCACTGTGTATTTAATGGAGAAAGATGTATGCAACTGTCATTATTTACACTTTGAGCATTAAAAGGACACTCAAGAGTTGGGAAGTCGTTTCTGCTGCTGAAATTCAGCTTCAGGCATAAAAGCATTAAAAGGAATCAAACTTTTTATAACCCCTCAGCAAGACGAGATTCTCTGCAGTAGAAATTCAACCATCGTGTGCTTTGGGCCACCCAAACCATGTGTTCTCACCTTATGAACCTCTTCAGGTTCAGTGATTTAACTACAGTAAGAAAAACCTGCAGGTTTTTTCCAGTTGTTTGTGCCCTTTTAATGTACAAATTGTGATATAAACCTTGTGCAGCACTAAATCTTCCAATTATTGAAGCCCACTTATTTATTTAAGCAGTATTTTTTAAAACATTTTCATTACACACTAGTCCAGTTACAAGCAGAGTCTCAAGGAGTGACTGTCAGTGGTTTGGACCTTCATGCACCCACCCTTCAGATCAGCCACTCATGGTTTTGGTTTTATATCCATTCACAAAAGCAACAAACTAGTTTCTACATTTTATTAAATCGTTGTTTCATAGACATATTTATTTTTCTCAATAGTAACACAATCCCGATTTGCATCTCTGAAATCATTAACATATAAAGAAAACTTTAAAGGTACTTGACTAGTTTGTTGGATCCCAAATAGTGTATTTCTCTATAGTAACACAATCCTGATTTGCATCTCAGAAATCATTAACATATAAAGAAAACTTTAAAGGTACTTGACTAGTTTGTTGGATCCCAAATAGTTTACAAAACACATCCAAAAGTCTCAAAACATTACTGGGAATAGACCAAAATTTCAATATGCCATTTACTACATCATAATAACAAACCAGAAAGCCCATCTGCGTTAAAGAGGTTGGAGAACGTCACCGTTTGGAGTGGCTTTATTTTATGTTCCTGTATTTTTCTGAAATACTTAAATTTTCTGAAGAGCTTAAATTTGTACCCCACTTGGACAGTTTGTCACATTTTAAAGTAAAACTTCCTATGAGGTTACAGAACCAGGGACACATGTAGGGACAGACTAATGGAGACCAATGTGGTTTTGTGGCTACCCTCCAAATTTTTTTTTCCCCCTCTTTTTTTTTTTTTTCCCAAAGTACACATTAGGAAATGTGTCTCTCACTGCAGTAAGTGAGGGAAGAAGTTACCACTGGGAAGAGATTTCTCTTTCCTGGAAATGAACCCCCGCCTTTATTTTCAGAAGAAAGAACTCACTCCCCTGCATTAGGCACGGCCTCCTCTAATCTCTGTAACTTTAAAGACTGGTATTTTAGTTGGCTGGCTTTAACTGTGCCTTTTCACGAGGTGCAATCACTAGTGCTTTCCCAGACAAGGTTACACATTGTTAAGCAAAAAATGCAAGCAGTTTCACAGCAAAACACAGTATTACAGCAGTTTCGGAAGGTCACATCTGCTAATACGCCACACAGACACATTGATATATTCCAATAAACCATTAGGAACATTTACAGAATTTACACAGGCTGCATGCAGTCAAGTTTGTTGTGGTCCACTGTCGATATACGAGAATTTATGAAGTTGTGCAGCATTCAAAGAATGGGTCTGTAATGTAACTGTAATGACTGGATATTCAGAAATAGCCCTGCAAGCATCCATATTACAGAAATGCTTCTATTTTGGCTGTGGCAACCCCCCCC
>NW_015094507.1:4101228-4177690 GCF_001431845.1 Calidris pugnax
GCGCCGCCTGGAAATATCCTGATGGAAATTCTGGATTTTCAGCTTCCACGAAAACAAGGGTCAATGATTTCATCTACAGAGGGTGTGTCCTCATTTCTTGAATGAGCGAGTTCTGTAGGCCACACACTTCTTGGGACTGTCATTTACATTATTCTCATACAGTGCTGTGCAACTGTACTGCTTTGAGAGGATGTCAATAAAATTTAACATTCTTTCAGTCATTAATCTGATTATACAGACCGCCCCATGCCTTAACTCTAAATGCTTTTAGAAGCTTTGCTCTAAAACTAGTGGGGGGACTTTTGCATTTTCATGTGGAAAACACCCTTAGGAAATCTTCAAAAAGCATCTGTGTCACTAATACACCAAGTTTAAAATTTTATACCCATTTTACGAAGGTGAAAGTGCAACACAACCTACCTAGAGGAGCATCTTGTCACTGTACAACAAGAGGGATGCTCTTTAACATATGAAAGATATTCCTTCTTTAAGATCATCTTTAGGAAACACCACATTTAACAGAACCCAGTGAAGCAGACACTTCTTCACTGAATTGTGATTCCATATAAAAACAAATCAACACACCTTGTAAAAATGATATTATGTATATTACAGTAACACTTTATGGGGTCATGTGTTTATAAGCATCAATTTTTCTTCTAAAACTTTGCTTTTGGTTTCTTGCCTGCTATAACGGAATCCCCCTGTTTGGCCTGTTTCAAACATTTTTTTCTCCTGGTAATAATAACTGGGCCCATCACAGCTTATTACCATCCAACATTCTGGGTTTAAGGTGCTGTTTTACACAACTGTTACAGGAGTGACATCAGCCAGTTGTCATACAGCCTGCGGGCACTGAAAGTTCATTAGCAACTGAAGACAAAATTCAGAGATCCTTCTGCAGCAAAGCCCTTAAAGAAAATTAAACCTTTTTCAAAAACTCTTGACAATTTTATTCAATACTGCTAGAAAAATTCAATACTTCTGAAATGTATCTCTACCTACATGCCACGCGATCCCATGGCATCCCTAAGACCCGAACTTTTTGCTGTTAAGTCTCTTCAGACATTCTCCTAAAAACAGTTTAAATATCTGTAGATAAACAGCGAGCTTTAGTTTCAAACACTTTAAGGGCTAGGGCTGAAGTTACAGTTACCCCAGCGTACATATTATTTAAGTTTTGATACATGAAAGAGGAAGAGGAAAAAACCCCATGAGTACATATTTTAAAGAAAAGAGTAAACATATTTTAAAGAAAAGACAGAACCACAGCAAGGGGTAGGGGTGAGGAGAATGTTTAAGGAATGAAAACACTTCACAAGTCTTTCTATTTCTGAAAGTCCCATACCAAAGTCTTTAATCACATTCAAACTTATCAAAATGGCAGACTACCAAACCGAAATACCATACTAATACGAAACCATTATTATCTCTGAGAATCAAGCACCATTTCCCAGATTTAAAAGAATTTATGATTTCTCTAAGAATATTTCTTAAGTATTTTCACCATAAATGTCCTGCCATAAAACTTAAGTAACCGCCCTGATATGGTTAACATGTAGTACCAAACCGAAATACCATACTAATACGAAACCATTATTATCTCTGAGAATCAAGCACCATTTCCCAGATTTAAAAGAATTTATGATTTCTCTAAGAATATTTCTTAAATGTTTTCACTGTAAATGTCCTGCCATAAAACTTAAGTAACCGCCCTGATATGGTTAACACGTAGTACCAGGGTAAAAAAAAGGTTAGAAATGAGCAATGAAATGATGCTCAATAGCATCTGCATGACTTTGGTGTAGAGAAGAAGTTATATTAACAAGAAATTCCAAAGCCTAATTTAGATTTGGAGAAACACTCATGGCCAAGATGGCTTTCAAGGGTCTGCACAGATTATAATGCACAGATACACTCTTGATCCAAAACATCGCTATTAAGCAGTTTCTGCAACAGCCCCATAACCAGTTTTCCAATGCAGTGGAGTAAAACAAGTTGAAGACAAAATTAAGTCACCTAAACCACTTTGTTTCTTCGGATTAGCCATCTCTTCTATCACGTTCAGCTTCCTCCAGGGTGCCACCTCCGCGACGGCGTCTCCTGGGGCGACGCCTCAGAGCACCAGCCCATTGTGACAAAAGGCGTGTCACTGCCCCTGGCCACTGGTGTCCCTGCTGTCCCCCAGCCTGTCACCGCCTGCTAGCCTGTCACCCCCCAGGTCTCTGGGGTCCCTCCTGTCACCGCCTGGGCTTTCACCACCCAGTGTCACCTCCTGTCAGCCCTGGGCCAGTGATGGCCCTTCCAACTGGGCACCTCCCAACAGCCCTGGGCCCATCAATCACATCCAACTCCAACCACTCTATGACTCTGTGACTCTTCAGCAATGTTTCAAGTTACACAATACTCAGTTGCTACTCAGTCGCTAGTTACAAAATGTCACTAAACTTAACAATAACACACTTTAACCCTAACTCGCTTAACCTCAGGCATACCATAACCCTTTCGCCCCATAACACCAGCCCTAGGATATGAAAAAATAGAACACAAACTCCCTGGAGATCTCTGCCAGGACCTTCAGGTGGCCCCAGATCTTGGAGATCACAACTTTGAACTGGGAGTGAGACGGAGCCACCAGGACACCAGCAGCATCCATCTTCACACCCTGAAAAAGAACCTGTGTCTAATGCTCCTGGGGAGAAAGGATGAGACACTTGAAGACTTTGCACTGGCCAGCCATGGCCATGGGGCTTCAGCTCATCATTTCTGTGTCAAATGACCCTGTCCTCCAGTGAGATCCCTCAGGGTAGGCGCACCCAGCTCCAGGGGGTGGAAATGGCCTCGGCCATTATGGGGAGGTCCTTCTGTCCCTCTATCCCTTCCCACCACTCTCCATCCGTTCCACCGCCCTGTCCCATCTTTCTCTGCCGCTCTATCCTCCCGGTCCCACTGGGGCTCCCGGGCGTGGCCCTGGCCCTGGCCTGCCGCGGGAGGCAGCCATGGTTCCTGCAGGGTCAGAGGGCAGGAAGGGGTGCCCCAGTGCATGCTGGGAGCTATCTAGGCTTGGGTATCCTGGCGGCCATGTTCATTCCCAGGCCATGCCAGCAGCCGTCATGGCCTCACACGAAGCAGTCCGTCTTGGGAAGCACAGTCTCTGCTCCAGCTGCTGCCCGACTGAGCTGAGCGCTGGGGCTGCCTGGGGGCGGCGGAGGAGCTCCATACCACCTGGTGTGATGGGTTCCCAGTTGGCTGGAGCCAGGCCTGGCCAGGGCAGCTGTGGGAGGGTCCTGGGAGCTGGAGAGGGAAGGAGACGGAGACAGACCCCCCGGCCCGGGAAGAGGCTGCAGGCACCCTGGCTCCCAGGGCCTCCCTCAGCCACCCCGGCCTCAGCACCTCCCCTGAGGCCTGTCCTGCAGCCCCAGGCCACTCCTCGGCCTGTCCTGTCTGTAGTGAGCTGGGCCTTGGCTGTGCTTGATCCCTGTTAATGTGGGTTCCAGCAGGAGTAGTAGCTGCTGCTGTTCCTGCCTTGGCAGTTGGTCAGTGTGGGGTTTGTTGCGGGCCATGGTGTGAAGTGCTGCATGTCAGTATTGATCAGTCTGTCTCTTTGAGAGCAGCTGTCTCCCTGGTGTCCCTGTACATCGTGCCTTTAGGGGGACCATGTAACAAACCTGTAATGAAGAGTTTCATTTCCAAGGGTTTCAGATGGTTGTGTCTATCCAGGACACCTCAGTCCGTAAAGGCACAGTGCTGTCCAATGTCTTTGTCCCAGAGACGAGCTGTTGGCTTCTTTTAACACTGATCAATGAAGCATTTGGAAATCCCATGGAGCTTCTTGTGCTGAAGACTGAGCAGCCTTCTTCCTCGGCAGTCAGCGAGGCGGCAGCAGCACCAGTGGCAAGGCCCAAGGTGAGGGTTCCATGGTGCTCCACAGAAGGGTTCCCAGCTCAGGGACCCCCCCTCACAGCCCCAGTCCCAGCGGGAACCAGGAAGTCTGCAGCAGCCAATCAGGTGTGGAGGGGGGGTGGCCAAGAGCCACGCGGGGATTTAAAGGTGGTGAGAGCAGACACAAGCTGTGGGGAGAGTAGGTGGGTCAGGTTGACTAGGAAGAAAACATCTGGAGATGGTTTCCACTAGGTCTGTAGCCACAGTCAAAAGGAATAAAGTGACCCAAACTGACCTACCACAGAAACATGCAGCTGTCCAGGTGAGGGGCTGTGTGGAATGTCTGAGCCTGTCACTCTGGCAGGAGGATAGCAAAGACAGCACCTGTGTGTGCTGTGACCAGGTAAATGGTCTGCTCAGCCTGGTGGCTAAGCTTAAGGAGGAAGTGGAAAGCCTGAGGACCATTTGGGAATGGGAAAGGGAGACAGATTGATGGAACCACACCCTGCCATCCTTAGGGAAAAAGCAGCAGGTGGAGGCTCCAGGAGAGGCAGAGAATCCCCTGCCCTCTTGTCACCAGGCAGAAGGAGGGGAACTAGGAGAGGATGAGAGTGAGGAGTTGGGCTGGCTTTTATGGTGGCCCTGACCTGCCGTAGACCCAGAGTAGCTTCTACAGAAGTGGGAATTTTCTAAGCTGCTCATGAGGAGCAGGAAACATCCCACCTAATGACATGAGCTGGGTGGTTGTTTTCCCCAATGCTGCCTTCTAATTTCCTGGCTTAGGCTCCTTCTGAGTGCTGAGATTGAGAGACCCCATGATGTTTGGGGCAGGAATGTGTCAGTGCCTGCTGAAGGCTCAGCTCAGGTGCCGCATGGGTGCAGTGCAGGCAAGTGATGTTGCCCTGGGGCACACTGGTGGGGTTGCCCATGGCTGCCTTGACAGGAAGGGGCCCAGCTGTTCCCAACCCTGCAATCTTTGGCTGGTCACCCAAGGGCTTCCCTGTGTGAGGATGTGCCTTGTCTTTCTGTCCTTCCCAACTCATGCCAGTGGTCACTTTTTGGGTGCAGGTGGGCTGCACTGTTGGGTTTTATCGACTCTTTTAATCTTTTACCCAGGAAACTAAGCAGCCTTGCCCAATCTACAGGTATTGAGGGCTGCGAAAGTTATTTCCCCCATTATTTCAGTGCTGCTCAAAATAAAGTGGCTTCCTCTACCAGCACTGGGATAATGAGGGGGAACAAACTGAAGAGAAAAATCAATACTTGGCATGGCACACAGATAACCAGGAGATTTTTGACTTCCAAAGAACCTCACTGTTACCATTTTCTACAAGATGTAAAAAAATTGAGGGTGGCCTCCAATTTGCTTAAGTATTCCCTGAACTTATCCTCTTCCACCGACAACTCTTCAGTCTTTCAGGCTTTCTATATCCTGTGTTGCCAAGCATCAGAGAAAGCCCAGTCCTTCAGCAGTGGGACCACATATTGCCAGCCTTCCTTATGTCACCTGTGTCTTTAGAGAAGTCCTTGTTGCCTTTGACACCCGTTGCCAGAGTCAGTTCCAGTCGGGTTTTGGCTTTCCTAACCTCATCCCTGCATGCTTGGACAGTGTCCCTGAATTCTTCCCAGGTTATCTGTGCTTGCTTTGTTCTTGTGTTTTGGTTTGGCCAGAAGCTCCTTGTTCATCCATGCAGGCCTCCTCGCATGCTTTCCTGATTTTCTGCTCATTGGGATGGACTGCTCTTGAGCTTGGAGGAGGTGGTCCTTGAATATTAACCAGATATTTTAGGTCTCTGTTGCCTCCAGGGCTTTCTCCCACAGGAATTTTCCAAACTTGGAAAGCATATCCACGGTGCACATCCCAGTACGACCCAGTGCCACCCAGTATGGCCCGGGGACCCCCAGTATCAGCCAAAGCACCCCAAAATCCCTCTGTATCCCCTCAAGTGCCTCCCAGGATAGACCAGTAGCGCCCAGGATGGACTGGGAGACACCCAATCTCCCCCCTCCCCAGGGCCGCTCAGTCCCTCCCAATGCCTCCCACTACACCCCAGTCCCTCCCAGTATATCCCAGGCCCTCCCAGTGCCTTTCAGTGCTCTCTAGCTCCCTCCCACTACCCCCCAGTCCCCCCCAGTCCCCTCCCAGTTACCTCCCAGTCTATCCCAGTCCCTCCCAGTGCCCTCCCAGTGCCCCTCCAGTCCCTCCCAGTATATCCCAGTACCCCCCAGTCCCTGCCAGTGCCCCTCCAGTCCCTCCCAGTGCCCTCCCAGTCCTTACTGATAGCCAACTGGGAAGAGCCGCCCGTCGCACTCCGACAGCTCGGTCAGGGCCCCCAGGCTGCCAATGTGGGTGGACCCTGCGACCTCCCCCACCCCAAAAACCATCAGCGACTCTCCCCCTGGCACCCATGGGTGCTGGGGACCCCCCCGAACCCTCCCTTGGGTGCCCCCCAGATCCCCCTCCCCACCCAAAATTACGCTGACCCTTGCCCAAATTTGGGTTCCCTCCCCAAAAAATTGGGGTGCCCCCCAACCCCACCCTGGGTGCACCCAAAATGTTTGGGTCTACATGTGCTCTACGTGTGCTCTAGGCACATGCGCACTGCTTCCTGGTGGTCTCCTGTGAGGGTCTCTGGGAGGAAGGCCCTGAGTCTTCTTCATGGTGAACTTTTAACCTTTGATGAGTTGGTTCATCTCCTGACTGCAGGGCTGGTTTGTACCACTTGTTCCACTGACTGCAGCTTCAGAGTTCCTATTGTCTCTCCTAACAGACCATAAAGTTCTTATTGCCCTGCTAAGGGTACAGTGTCTCTTAAAGCCTGTAACTTCTCTGTAACTCTACAATTAACCTCTTAATTCCTGGTTCTTGCTTCAAAACAGGGAAGGGAGTGGTTGCTTACAGCACAGTAAATCCTTTGGGAAGCTTGCTAGCACAAAGACGTTCTGATTCTCTCTTGATTTGCTTAAATTTAGTAGTAGCTCCCTTGAAACCAAGCAAGTTAAAATACTGCAAAATTTCAGAGGATGTGGGAGTGTGAGGCCCAAGCACTTTGGTGTGATACAGTGAAATCATGAGAACAGTAGTCATGGTAGTTGGCTTACTGGTAAGAGTTTGGGAAAACGACAGAACCATTACTGACCAGACTGATGGTGTGGTAGTTCCTCTACTGGAAACATTACATCAGCCAAAAGAAGTGGAATTTCTCCACCTCCCTCTCAGAGCACACGGCCACCCCTTCCTGTTCCTTCTCACAAAGACCTACACCAGGGTGAGGGTGACCTGCACTCAGGATCCTACTGCCCATGGAAGTCAGAAATTTCCTACAGGATGCTGTGTCTATGGTGAAACTGGAGAAGGGTCAAGAGTCCTGGAGCTATTAACATTTATGATTGTCTTCCTACTTGAATTTTCACAGGGCAGCTAAAGGCATAGGTTTTCATCATCACGGGACCTGCATCAAGTTCTTGCGTGGTGGTCTCATTTACAATCAAAAATCCTCCTTGCTAGCCCTTTGGTTTGGTTGCGAAGTGGCCAGTGCAAAGCCAGAACATGGCTACTGGATCCCCGCATCATGAGCTTTCTTTACCATGCAAAATGGTAAAAAAAATTAGTCAAGAGAAATCTCATCCACCTCTGCTGGAAATACTGGTTTATTCATCACTTCCCTGCAGATCAGTAGCTGGGGCCTCATCTAATGTAATTTGCTCTGTAAAGTTACGTGAGGAGCTGCTCCCAAGAACTGCAGGACCTTTTCCTAAATACTCTTTGGGGGGAGGGTGATTGATTGACTTTCTTCCCTCTGCCCAGTGGAGACTAGAGCTTTCTTGAAATCAGCGGAGTCAATAGTGGCACAAAACAGGTGGAAGTCAAGATCAAAACTTGGTTCATGTTCTCCATGCTTACGCTGTGTTTGAGAAGGCACCGAGAAGGTATCTCCTTCATGGTTTAACGTTTGCCTCTCCCACTTTGTCATCTAAGAATATAAAAACACATCCAATGCGTCTTCCCAGGGTGAATAGATACAAATGTATTTCAAAGCAATTATTACTGTTTGAATACACCAGTACTTTATTAAGCTGTGTTTCACCTTCACGAGTCTGGTTCATTCAAGGTGAACATGTATGTTGCTGTCTTAAAACCCAGTAGAACCAAACCTCAGAAGTCACTGGTTCTATCAGCGTATTGGCAGGTCCTGGTTTGGGAGCAGCAGTGGAATGCTGCTGTGCCCGGACTCCATTGCCTTGCTTGAAACCAGATTATGTCATGTCAGCCTGGGACAAGATCACGGTTTTACTGGCAGCTGTCCCATAGTAGTGCTCTCCTGGATGGCCCATGCAGACGTGATGATAAGTCCAAGGAAGGTGGAGAGCAAAAAGCCAAAATTTTAATTATATTTTTATATTTTTTAATTATATTTTTGTGTAAAAAAATGCTTCATCATACTTCTTTTGGTCCTCCTGCCTGGTGCTTCTCCTGGGGAAGGCACAGCCTTGGCTGAAATGAGACCAGACTTCAGTGAGACCACACTCTGCTTTAGGAGCCCAGGTGGGATAGTCTGGACTGTCGTGAGGTGGCTCTGCTTAGTGCCAGTAATTGGGAAGGTGGAGCTGTGAGTAATGGTCCTCTGTGATGACGTACATCACTGGTTGCTTTATGGACTGCTCTGATGGCCTGTCTCCTCACTTCTGCAGCTGCAAACCCCTGCTGAAAGAGGCTTCCTCGGGAAGCTTCCTCTGCTTCCCATTTACAGAAACAGGCTCTCGGCCGTGGATTCCCTATGTCCTGCTGTGTTGTCCTTCCAACAGATCCGGGGGTGGCTGAAGTCCCCCATGAGGACCAGGGCTTGTGAAGGTGAGGCTGCTCCCATGTGCCCGCAGAGGGCCTCATTCACTCAGTTACAGGAGAAGCGATGGAGCTGCCTTACTCAGCATCTCTCCTAGTGTGACCAGCCTTTCCTCTTCACTCTGAGAGCAGTGAAGTTCCACAAGGGCACCTCAGGCTTTGGGGGAGGTCTCTTCCTCCTGCTGCTCCTTGCCATTGCAGGCTGCCATTTTTCTGCATTATTGCCCCCCTCCCTCCTGTGTGTGCCACCGCGGGAGCTTTTGGTGGTTTGGCCGTGGGTCCACTGCAGACTGCGCTTGCAACCAGCTTCTTCTCAGCCTCCTCCACCGCCTCCTGCTGCAGGTGCCCCCACTGAGGCTGTCCCTGCCCCAGGAGAAAGGTCTAAGCCCTCCCAGCAGCCAGTGTCAGGGCAGCTCCTCAGCACTCCCCTGGGAAGTGCCACCCATCTCATTCAAGGTACTCCCAGGCTGGATAACTAGTTCTTAAGCTTGTAAAACAACTTATAATGGGAATCACTTGCCATGTAAACATCTGACAAAAACAGCCTTCGGTTCTTCCCAGCATCATGGACATTTGAGACACAAAACGTGGCAGAAGAGACCCTGAAAGAGGGAGCGGGCGCCGTGTGGATGAGCTGCTCCACCGCCACGCTCTGCCACCGGCCACTCACCCCAGTGCCGGTGCTGCTTCCCCTCTGAAAAACCAGAAAGCAGGAAAAAGCCCTGCACGGCTGAGTTTGCTTCGTTGCTCATGTTATTCTCAGGGCGGTAGTTTGAATGTCATCGTTCTTGTCAGGTACATAAATTAATGTGTTAAATATAATAACGGGATGTGCACCAGGATTACAAAACCCAGTGAGCGGAAGCCAAAGGCAAAGCAAAGTCAATATAAACTGAAATAAAACTTCTAATTAGTGGATTCAATGTGAGCAGATTTCCCAAGTGAGGACGTGGAACATCACATTCTAGAGGGAATGTATTTATTGATGGGAAGATGAGGTAAACAGAGTATTAAGTGCTCCGTATTTCATGTGAGTGAGGCAATAGCTTCATTAATAATGAATGCTAATTATGTCATCTCCCTTAGGTATCCGGTTTGTTTATCAATACCTTCCTTCCTGTTAGACAGAAGAATGTTAATAGTTCCAAGGAATAACGTTGTCCTTTCCTGAGTAAAGAGCACAGTTATTTTAGAAAAGACTGAAAATACCTTTCTTATCAAGTTTGATTATTCTGAACAAATATGTGTAATTACAATTGTACACATAATAATTATACGTGCAATTGTATAGCTATCTACACAACAGTATTTGCATAACAAATGCATATTGTGTAATAATGCAAATATTATTGTGCAAATAAAATTATTGTTGCAATGCAATTTAGGAAGAGCTGATAGCCTTCGGAGCTGTGACTTTGCAATCGGTGGCATTTCCAAACTTGTACTCAGCAGGCATATTCTAGCAATAGTTACAATCAGATTAGGTAAAAAAGCCAGGAAAGAAGCGTGTGTCTCATCAAAGTCCCCAACAGGAAAGCTCGTACAAGCTAACCCTAGGTGACTGTGGGCACTCACAAGGTGTTTGGCATCTCCTGAGTCGCAGACATCATGTCCCAAATCGCCCTGTTGCTCCTGTCGACTTTATTATAGCTGTGTACGGCCTGGCAGCTGGCAGCAGAGGTGAAGAGCTGCAGGTTCCCAGATGGAGTCATCTGCCATGTTCAGCTGCATCCTCATGTTGCTCGTCTTCGCTGCCAAACATGAGGTGAGCACACCATGTATCTCCAGAGACCTTACTTGCCCTTGTCCTGAAGTGTTTCCCTTCTCCATCCAAGGCACCTGCTTGTTCATCCGTTGGAACACAACGCCACACAGACGAGCAGCAGCTCCTCCCTACCTTCAGTGTAAGAGAGGGCAGCTGTTTGGGCGGCTGCCCCTGCAGTTCTGCATCTGGCCCATCCCAGTGATGGAAGCAGTGATGTAGTTCCAGGAAGAATGTGGCTTCACTCCCATCCCACACCACCAGCAGGACAGCGGCTTTAATCTCACTGAGAGGATTTTCTAAGAATCTTCACAAGATTCAGCTCAGCAGCACATACTTATGGGTCCATTATCCAGGTATCAATATTCAGAACTGAGTAGCCTTCTAGTCTTTTGGAAGAATCCTTTTCTTCAAGCAAAGTGGAACTAAATATATATTCTTCTCTCAGTGAACACAGACAAAATATAAGGGTGGGTTTTTTTTTCTGTATCAGTGATTAAAAAATTTAAATTAAATTGTTCATAAGTTGAAAGTTAAAGTTCCATCTCTGATCACCTCTCAGTGGTGTCACTGAAATGATGATACAATCTAAAGTCACCATTAGACTTGAAATGATCTCATTCTGTTAAGTGCTATCTTGATTTAATCAGCTGTTCTTGTAATTACATTGTGGCTCTCCCATTACTATTTTATCAGTCTCAATGAGGGCTCTATACCTCCACTATTTACAATTTGATGTGCAGACCAGTTTGGTTGGAATTTATCGCAGCTTAACTACAGAACCAGTGGGTTACCTGCAGGAAAATGGGAAGAGAAGTTCTATCAATCACCTATTTTCAGACCTCTTTGAGCATAACGAAATTTCGCCTTTTAAAGTGAAAGCTATTTGATATTGATGGCAAAAAAAGGTTGGAGTAGAAAGCTGTAATTTCTGCAGGGACGGTGGCTGCACGCAGAGCAGAAGTGTCCCCCAGAAAGGCTGAGTCTCGGGTCAGATCCCATGTGCTTTGGGGGCTGTTCTGCAAACTTCCCCGTAAGGCCGTGCCTGCTGCAAGGCTACGGGAGGTGAGCTGCTGCCTGTCGAAATGGAGAGGTGTGTTTTCACCTCTGACATTTTTGATTGTCAGCCCTCAAGTTCTGAGCAAAGTGAGCCAATTGATACAACCCCCAGTCCCGTTTGAAGGTAGTGAAGACAACGGAACTTGAGCAGGACCTTGGACACACACTGTTGTTGATGTCTGACTGTGTCCTCTCTCACTTGTTTGGCTGTTTTGTAACACACGCACCTGAAATCCCCGTGTGATTGTGCTGAGAGGCCCATTGAGCCTGGTTACAGCGTGGAATAGAAAATGGAACCTCTGGGCTGCCATTTACATACATGACAATGAGAAAATACCTTGAATGAAAATAAGGGAAGTTCTGGACCATGAATGCAACTTATAATCAGTTGTGTAAAGGATGAGTATAAAACCTGGCCCCCGTCTGGTGCCTTGGTGGTGTGTGCTTGTGCAGTTCCCTGTGGGGTTTTCACAGAGTCTTCTTCCTGGTTTACTTTGCTTACACCTAGCAAGGCAGAGTAACCTATATTCAAGTAGTCACATAACACGAGTGCGCACATTTTAGGAATTCACAGCAGGATGGAGCGACAGGGGAACGTGCTTCCACTGAACACTTGTGTGCATGCACTACACACCTGCAAGTCCTGAAACCAGACTTAAGAAGTTTTTCTCTCCTTGTTAGAGGAATGTCAGATTTTTCTCCAGTGTAAGATCAACTATCCCAGACACATTTTTTAAATGCAACAATACAAGAAATTAAATGTTTAAGTGATAAGGAGCAGTCGGAGAGAAGGGAAAGTAGTTGGGAGTGCAAGTTAACGTGGAACCAGCAGAGGGAGCTCCAAAATTCGAAATTTTTTTTTGCGGTGAGAAACGTCCTTGGGAGCCCACGGCTGAGAAAATCACTGCTCGGTCACTGCACACGGTGGGTGTCTGCGCTGCTGCTTTCCTGGGCCCACGAATCACAACAGCAAAATGATGTCACATTTCTTTGGGTAGGATCACTCTCCTGACGTGCTTAAAACCTAATTTAACAGGCCTTTGTAGTACCACTGTTTGTTGGAAGAAATAATTATAACATCTTCCACTTATCAAATGATACGCTAAACTCTTAATATTTTACAATCAGCATGGTTGCCCTTATTAGCTGTATCCATTGCATTTAACAGGAAGCCATGATGAAGAGCCAGGCTGTGACATTAAATGCTCTTTTCCGAACTAAGAGGCATGGTATCTCAACAGAGGGCTCTGCCCTGGGTCACAACCAGTTTTCTCATTTTTAGAATTAGTTCCAATATGATGGGTGCCAGGACACTGAAGGGACACGGAGTCAGCTGTGGAAGGCTTTCTTCATGCCCAGGCCAGCAAACTCGATATGCCTAAGCTGTCCTCCCTGGCACGGACACACACAGACCTGGGACCTTTCAGCATCACACCTTCTCAGCCCAGGGCGAGAAACTGCCCTGGCCAAGGAGAAACACCACTGGAAATCACTTCACTATCAACATCTAAGATTGAAAAGCAGGGTGGTTGTGGAACAAGCTGGTCCGGCGCTCCCCAGAGCTCTTTCCTAAGTGCAGTCATGGACCGCTTCTACTTTTAATTATTTCTTTCAGCAGAAGTAACTAGAGAGAAATTAAATACCCTCTCAGTGCAATTTACTCTCACTGAGAGCTGCGCAATTGAAAGTTTCTTGTCAGCAGTGTCCAAGGCAGGGCTGGCTTTGGTACCTCTCATCCTTTCCTTAATAATAAGCTTATGCATTATCATGAGCATTAAGCTGATTAACATTAGCTTAATTGGTAGCAAACCAGGTTTGAGCTGAATGCTCTCAAAAACTCTTTCTTCTTGAGTATTATTGTGAGAGACTTGTTCTCTCTCTGTGAAATGGGAAAAAATGTTTGAGTCTTGGTCTCTTTTACTGATAGCAACACACACATCTTTCTGAATTATAAACAAACAGCTTTGACTAGTACCACAACACCAATAATTACCAATATCTGCTGAAAAAGACCTTTTGGAGATTCCTCTCTCTTCTGTTTCTCTGATTGCTAGAGTGGTATTGCCAGCCTCCCTGTACCATATGCATTTGCTAAAGCCCTTCTTCCAAATCAAGACAATCATAACATACTTTTATAACTGGTGACATTTGCATTTCTTTACTCCTCATTTCTGATGAACTATCTATGATTCCCCATCTTCTTCCAGCAGCCCATGAATGTTTTGGCTAAGGAGACTGATTTAACTCTAATGCTTCCCTGCCTTTCAAATGCTTGTTTGGTGGGGGAATAAAACTTCACAGAACTCAGCCACTTTGCTCCCTTCCTTCCCTCATCTAACACACCTGGCAGTGATGATAGTCCACTCATCACTAAGACTGGTCTTGGACCTATGGGATTTGGGGGCAGAATTATCAAAACTTTTGATAATTTGAATTTTGATAGCTTTGATAACCCGCCAGTACTGGGTTTAAATTGAAACTCCAGCATCTATCTGCATGTAATTCTTGATTGCACTTAACACAAGTCAACAGCTTGTTAATTAGTAGGCCTTCAACCCTTGTTTGCAGCTCCTCCTGAGAGACTCCTCTCCCCTGTGGGTTGAGCCTGGCTCTCAGGCTGTGCTGGTTCCAGTACCCTGGGGAGTATGAGCTCAGGTGCAGCCCGAAGCAGAGGCAGGGCCTGAGGAGCCCACGTGTCTCTGACTCTTCTGCAGAGGTTCCAGCCAGCTTGAGGTCACATCCAGGAGCAAGCCCAAGTGTGCTGTGGACCTGCCCACCAGCAGATACCTGAGCAAAGCCTGGTGCAGGTGCTTTGAGCCCAGAATTCTGCAGTCAGTGACCACAGAGAGACTGTAGAAGCTTCATTGCTGAAGTTTTTAAAGAGAATGTGAGTAAAATTAAGTGTTTTATTTTAAATGCATTCCCCCTATATCTAAGTTAAAATTACCAACGGGTTTTGTTATTAGAAGAAGTTGGTAAGTGATGGATGTGTTAACTTCAGATGTCTAACTAATTTTAAAATTCTGAAAAACACCTTATCTAGTTAATTAAGAAATTTCTGGGCTTTAATGTAAACATTATACAGCTGCTTTACAAAGAAAACATCCAGATAGAATCTTTATTTTTACTCCTAACATGCTAAGCTTGTACCAGTTAATTAAGTAAAAACACTTGCTTCAGGAACCCAGGGTTCCCAAACTAATATTGCTGACAGGCTTTCAGTCCTATTTAATCTTACTTCTCTATCCAAACTACCACTGTTGGGGCCTCTTTAACTGTTCTATTTGAGATGTCTAAAACAGAAGAACAATACAAAAAATATCTGGTTCCTATTACTGCCACAGAACCCCCACCCTCCTGAAGCTGAGAGTGCTTGTGATGCCAAAAAGCTAATTAGGTCAGTGTGTCAGTTTAAATTCTCCAGGAGATGAGCGTTAGATGTTTACTAAATTTAACTGTCTGTTTCTGGATCTGGAATGTCTGTTTGCTAGGACAGAGCAGAAGCAGAGACACTGGGCTTTAAGTTAATCAAAACCAGTATACTGAAATGCATGCAGAAAATGAAGTGGCAATTAGAATTACCGTATTTATTGCATTATCTAAATTATAAGGCCAAGCAAAAGCTGAAGAAGGGATGGTTTTCAGAATGGATATTCTGCAAGCATTTAGATGGCTTGTTCTGGCTGCAATTTGGAGCAACTGCATTGATAAATTATAAAAAAATTCATGTGAAGGAACATCTTTGAAGTGCACGCAGCGTGAATTTGCAGGTGTTAGGTACCTTCAGCTGTGTCTGAATTATGGGATATGGCAGCACTTTCTAGGTCCTGGCTCTGGGCACATGCCCCAAAGGCACCTTGTCTTTGTCCTGTTCAGATTTTAACATGCACCATCCCTTTTCCTTAGGCCACATGCCTATTTCCATGGGAAAATGTGGGTGCACACCCCAGCAGGCAGCACAGCAAGCTTCGGGCAGGAGCTCAGCTGTGAAACCAGGAGGGCAGGATGTGCTGTAGAACGTACCTGGCCAGGAGCCCGGAAACATTCTCTTTGCCACTGGGATTCACAGGCCCAAGTGTTTTTAGGTTTTTAGGTTACCAGTATGTGCAGAGGGCACCAGCTCACCTTTCTCCCAAAGGAAGAAGTTATGCACTCCTCTTGCAGCTGAGGGATTAGAGGACTCCCTCTCAAAGTCAGATCTTGATTAAGATTATTCTTATTCTTATGCACTCACTGACATGCCCAGCATTATTTTTTGCCTTTGGGGGAGATAAGTTTGAGACTTAACACTGACCTGCTTTTCCTCCCCAGAAAGGCTGAAGTCTGAGCCCATTGAGGGGAAGGTGACTTCACCAGGAACCTTCTGGTTCAGGATATCGTAAGGGGACGTCATGGACAACCTGTTTCCTTCACTGCAGCCCATAATATCTTGAGATGTGAACAGTTCATGCTACTGCTGTTGGCTCAGGTTGCAGAACATTCTGGTGACAAAGTTGGTGATCTTCTGGGAAGAGAACAGAGGAGAACTTGTGAGAAATAAACTGGAAATGAGAAGTACCTCGAAACCAACGAAGTTCAGTTTTAAAATCTTGACAGAATCCCTAAGAGTAGTGGTTGATATGCTTTTCCTGCACTAAATGAATGGATTTATTTTCTGGTATTAAAAACTGGGCATGGGCTTATTTTTAGATGCCATTGTACAGTTTATGTTCACTCAAACAATAAGCACTGGGAAGCTGATGTAAAAATATGGTTGGAGTAAAAATAGATCTTTTTCTCTATATTCTTTCATCTTCTTGGAACTGGATGTTTCTTAAAGTACTGGTATAAAAGTAAACACTGCCAAAATGACTGTATCTGCTGTTCTCTTCTCTGTTCCGTGTGAGCTAATAACCTGCCCAAGGTGGACTCTCTGTTATGTTTTTTTTACAAAATGTGTTCCAGATTGTGTAGTCACTCAAGACTTACAATCCATCAGAAGCTGCTGAAATACCAGCATCCAATATCAACTTCCTAAAAGAGCTGTTGTCACCTGTTAACACACATATTGTCACACTTATTCTGTATAACCCTTATTGCTGTTAGTCAATACCTTCTGTAAGTAGGTACCCTTTTCTTTCAGGTGTCTATAAAACAGAAAGGGAACTGATGGCAAGAAAGAAATCAATTTTATCTGTTGTTGTTTCATATGACTACCAGGAATGTGCCACCCAGAAATGGTAACTACAACATCCACCAGTGAACTGCGCAGTCTCTGCCTGCTATGGCACTTCAGAAATGAACAGTGTGGGCCTCAGCTGATCTGTTAGGAGTGTGCCCAGCTAACACCATCAGCAGATCTTGGAAATAAAGCATCCTTCCCATGCCATGGCTTCTCCAAAGAATGCCCAAAAATCTTAGAGGGGAAAAAAAAAAAGGCAGCAAAGTGGGAGAATACAGACCCCACATACAGGCTCCTGGGTGGGTTTAAAGGCAGGGCATGGATTAAAGCTCCAGATCAGCTCCCTGTGCTATCCCACCCATGGGTTTGATTGAACAGGGCAAAATAACTACCAAAGACAGATGTTATGGGAATGATCATGCAACAAATGAAGTGGCAGCAACAGCAAAAAATATACTTTCCAATCAAAACTCTTGGAATCAGTCTTGTATGTTGGAAATACAACTTGAGGACAGGAGGTTAGAACCCCTCCCCACACACACACCTGTTTGAGACAGCAGCACTCTGTTCCTCAGGGCTTGCTCCTGGCCCAGGGAGAGTAAGTACAGAACAAAAGGGAGAACAACCTCTTCTCTTTTGACTCAGTTTACCTATCCTGTTCCTCCTATGAGATCTCTCTCCTCTCCTCTAATTAATTCCAAACATGGTAGTTTTAATAGTTGTATATTTCATTTTAGTTTGATACTTAAAGAGGGAGAAAGGATAAAAGCATGAAACTCCTAGAATTAATGCGCATTGACCCCTAATATTAAACAGTGGTATTACCCTCCTGTAAGTCTATCCTCTGTCAAGTAACTGTACCCAGGAAATAAATATTAGTCTCTTAACAGCTGTCCTGGAGCCTACATCCCTATTACTACTCTTCTGAACAGAGTAAACTAAAGTTAAATGAAGTTATCAGACATGATCTCATATTCAAAGAACCAGTGTCACTAAAATAACATTCTAAATTCAACAGTCTAATGTAATTACTGAAATGGAATGTGGTCTGTTTAGCACTGTATTGATTCCAGCCACTCTGTCTTAATTTGTAGCAGCAGTGCCACTGCTGGCATTGGGTTAGCCCTGCTGGTATCATTTCCTCTTGGGCAATATTTACAACGTAGCAGTAAATAACGGTAATGACCAAAATTTATCATATAGAGTTTAAGATTTTCAAGCAAAGTATTTAAACCTAACTTTAAAAGAGGAAGGCTTGCACTTGTGGGAATAAAAGATGAAAAGTAACAAGAAAATAGAAAGCAAAACATGCTCCTTTTGCCTGTCTAGAAAAAGAAAAAAAGTGACTTTTCATGTTCCTTTCTGTGTAGGCTGATGCTGGCGGTGAGGGAGGAGCCCTCAGAAAAAGGATTGTGAGATGTGGTGGCACTTTCCTTTGTCCCTACAATAGTGACCTTCTCCCTGCCCTGTGATGTTGAGCCTTCCTGCTTCCTTTGCTCTCCCACCTCTTATTCCTTCTCAGTGGCCCCATTCTTTCTCCTTTTTCACTTCCTTCAGTGCTGACCTCACAACCTCAGTCTCTTATTTTACGTTGCTGTTTTCACCGCCACATCTCAGCCTCCCAAAAGCACACACACACACACACATATCCCCAAGAATGCTCCTTCAGTTCTTATCTCTTCTACCGTGAGTTTACAGCCAGCAGCATGCCTACATATATACGTATATAAATGACTCTGCAACTTGTGAACGCTGGATCTGGGATGATGAACACATCTTTTTTAAAATACCTCTGTGAAGTTGTGTGTATCCGGGCCTGCCAGTGAGCTGTGCCAAGTAGGCTCCACACCAGCCTGGCTGGGCAGTCGCTGAGCTGAATGATGGTGCTCTCAGCAGAGCAGCTGGAGCCAGGGCCCTGCCTCTCCGCAGACAAAGGGCTGCAAGAAGAAAGGAGCAGAGGTGGTAAAAGCTGACTAAAAGCCCCTCCGAAGAAGGCATTTAAATGCATTTTACGGTCAGTAAAGAAAGAAATCTCCTTCCATAGCATGCTTACCTCCCATCCTAAGATGGCTGTTTAACTGGCACCCTGCCCGGGCTGACACACTTCTGACGCGCTCCAGGCTCTTGTCCCAAAATGTCAGTCTTGCAGGGCACCAGGAACTACACCAGACATCTGGGGCACTGCCCACTGACACTCACGGATACATTTTTAGGTGTGAATTTATCATAACTGTGTCAGCTCTGCTGCATGTGTGTCATGAGTATTTGGCATGAGCTCTGAGGCATGTTCCTGCAGCAATGTGCCTAACAATGCCCTCTTTTATTTTTTAAATAGTAATTTATTGATTCCCCGTTGATTTGGTAGAGAGAAAAAAGAGAACAAGGGGTGGGTGGAGGGGAGAGCTTTGTAAGTATGAATTCCCATGCTTCAAAAAGCGAGGAAAAATAGCAAAAGAAATCCCACTGGCAGTATAGTCAGTCTTTAAACAGCACTTGTGATTTTTTCCCAGTTGTAGAGCGAGCAGTACTGGTTTTCATACATTTGCTCTTTTTATGTAGAGGAGGAAAAAAAAAGTCTCTTCTTCCTTGATATCATACGTGCATGTGAAATGTGCAGCTTATTGCTGCAAAGGCTGTGGGTTTTTTTTTTTTAAGTTTCTGTGGTAGATGCGCAGAGGGAAAGCGAGACGAAAGTCACTGCGTCCAGCAGAGGGAGCTCCAAAATCTGATTTTTTTTTTTTTTTTTTTTTTTTTTTTGTGGGGGGGGGGGGGGGGGTTTTTTTTTTTTGGCATTAAAGGCGATTCCTACTGTGCAGTGTGAGTTGTTTGCCGTGGCTGCCACTTCTCCAGCACAACGGGTTCCATGCCTGCAGTCAGACAAACATTTTTTCCAAGTAAGCACAGACTGTTGGGATTAAAGGCTTTGACTTTGCTCATCCTTGAGTGCTAAAAGCACAACTATCCCCAATCTCTTGCACTACTTAATCCCTCATAGTTATTTATACCCGTGTTACAATATTCCTCCAAACACATTTTTACGTTATTATCACAATCATATTAAAGTCTTCATGGTAGGCTTTCTACCTACTGGAAACATGCACAGTTTGTACCAAAGAATAATACAAAATCTACAGCAATAGAAAGAAGTATGGGATACCAGTTCTTGATTTTGAACGAAATCTTACGTTATAGACAGACTTTTGTCCTGCATTCTCCCACAATTCCTCATGCTGTTAGTATGTAGATCTCCATACACCCAACAGCAGGCACAGCCCGTACCACACTTTTCCATGAGGAAGACAAGATTGTTTTTTTTTTTTTTTTTTTTTTTTTTGGTGTGGGGTGACAGATGGTGCTTTTCTTTGAAATAGATGTTCTCCGGTAGAATCCCGTTTGTTAACATAGAAATCCTTTGATGATTTTCATTCCCTTCTGTTAGGAATTCCTGTCTTTCCCTGTCACAATGCTCAACGCTAAATTAATATCAGAATTCCTCTATGCATCAGGGTAATTTTGAGTCTGTCCTAAGATTTGAAAATATTTTTTATATGTTTAAATTAATTTCAACTTCAATTTTAATGTAGCAGTTGGTATATTTTTTCATAGGATTTATTTAAAATACTTCTGTTCAGCTTTTCCAGAAAAAAAAAATCATAGCATAGGAATTATTTATGTGCATTTTCCTAATTTTCCACGTGTAAACTCTTTCAGCTCCACAAATGAGCAAACCCTTTTCCATTATATAAAACATATCTCTTTAAATGGCCATGTGTTTCATCTTCTGGTCAAGTCAGCCAGTCCCAGGTGAAGCAGATTATGAGTTTTCAGCCCTCACCTCTACCATCAGCACCTGCTTTTCCCTCATCGTTCAAATTCACTAAAGGAGGTTTGTAGATCCTGATGCCATTTTGTTGCTTTTGGTAATATTTAGCTACTAATCTAACAGGTATTTGCCTAACTTGAGGTGTGAAGGGCAACGGGCATATGGTATTGCCCTCACAAATGATATTTATTAAGTATGCTTTATTTGAGTTAATGTGAAAAAAAATAATTGCTGCCTGTCTCTTGTTCACAGAACTTAAACCTTTGTCTCTGGAGAAGTGGATCCCAGACTTCGCTGGCCCAATGGCAGAAATGGTGAGTGAGTGAAGTGTGGAAAGCAAAACCATGCTTAGTTCTCTCTTTTGGCTTAACTTCATTTTTTTAAAACTTCCCGAGGCTCAAAAGCCTCAGGAACATGTAACAAGCTGTGTCTGCTGCCCTCAACTTTTATTCTTACAACGAAGACAGAAAACATATGGCATTTAGCTCCTGGTCATGTCATGCCACTAAAATATCCAGTCTACTGGGGCTTTTTCTTTTTCTCTGGCTTGGAGGAGAAAGAGACATAATGGGAGCAAGCTTCAGAGGAGTAGCTGTGCAGTCCTTTAGCAGCTGCTCTGTGTGCACGAGGGGCCCGGATAGTTGTGTGTGGGATGAACATCCTTCAGAAACAGTGTGGCATCGCCCTTGATGTAACTCCGTGTTCTGCCAAAGAATTAATGTCATGGTGTGCTCCTTCCCATCTCTGCTCGTGCTGCTGCAGCCCCCCGATGAGGGAGAGTGTATCACCGTTCACTTTGCAGACAAGAAGGCAGTGAACGTTTGTTTGTTGGCTGCTTGATTTCTGCCTACAGACAAAAGAGAGCTGGAAGCCATTTGTGCAATTTGGAGCTCCCCGTCACCAACTCCTGGGTGTCTTGTGGCTGTGTTGGGCCCAAATAATCAGAAGGCAGGATCTGGCTCCACAATCTGTTTTGTTCTCCTCTTCCCCTCCTCTTTTTGATTTGCTTCCAAGAGTTTACTCTGGAGTCAGTGATGATGGCTGGGCACCTTGGATATCTGCAAAGCAAGCTACTAATTTAGGTGCAAAAATAGTGCTTTAGGCTTCTTTTTCAAGAAGTTTACTTGTGTCTGGGCATCCAAATACTGTAACATTATTTGTCACACTGCAGAGAATAGTTACTAAACAGTTAGATTCAGATTTATTTTTGCATTTTAAATGTGTTAAAGTTTTGTCATAAACTATTGCTTATAAATATAGTGCTTTCCCAAGTTGGCCCGTCTCACAGAGGATAGATAAACAAAACTTCCATCTGATACTTTCAGCTCAAAGCCTGCTCACCTCCCAGCTCCTCTCCCTCTGGCAGGCAGAGCTGGGAGATCAGATTAATTCCTGGAAGCCCTTGCGCTTTCAAACCACAGCTGAATTTCCACTTCAAGTACTTTTCAGCAAGGCTAATTTCAGGGATCAGTTCCTCAAGTTCACTCTGTCTTATGTCATGCCTGCCCAAAGGAATATCCTCTTTCTTAAAAATCAAGGTGTTCTTAAGACAATTTTTTTCTGTAGCTTTTCTCTCTCTCCTGCTTCTACCATCTAGAGTGTAATGCCAGTCAAAGATGACTGTTAAAAAGGTAAATATGTTCACTGCATTAAGCATCTGGTTTCTCCTTCTCTTGTTCCTCTTTTTCAGCAGTTTAGACATTTGTGCCTGATTCTTACTTGATTTGCAGCTGTGTAACCTCCAGTACTGCTATTCTCCAATACACTCCATCTGAAATACGTACTCCAAAAAGCTTGCCCTCTGAGCATGAGATCTGAGAGAGAAACAAGCAGAAGAAACCCCGCTTTTGATCTTGCTCCTCTTCTTTCACATTCCCACGGCCTGACCTCAGTGTGTGACAAATGTGGGCTTCACGCTCGGCCCATGCACGCAGAATGGGAGCCCTGTGTCTCCAAATGCCATCACGCCTCTGTGCACAGCATTGGCCTGCTTTCTGGCCTCCAGCAACCCCAGCCTCCGCCAGCTTCTGCTGCCCCGGGACGAGGCGCTGCCACCGCCTCAGCCTGTGGTCGGGGTAAAGCAGGCAGTGGCTGGAGCTAGAGAGATGTTGGGAGATGTGAGCCCAGTTTCTTCTGTAAAGGAAAGGGCCTCTGTGATTTTAAACAAACCACCTGTCTTCAGTTTTCTTTCTTATGGATGATCCTCTAGGTGTTTCACCCCCTGAGGAGGATGGAAGGGTGAGCAGCCAGTTTGCCTGGTTCCCATCAGTCAAAATGGCTGCCACCTTGGGCCAAAACCTGTGACACTGGTACCTACAAAATGGCCACCCCAGGGCTCTGCAGTGCTTAGCTGCAAGTCTCCTCTTCAGTTTTCTTTCTTATAGATGTTCCTCTGGGTGTTTCATCCCCTGGGGAGGATGGAAGGGAGAGCAGCCAGCTCGCCTGGTGCCATCAGTCAAAATGGCTGCCATCTTAGGCCAACACCTGTGATGCTAGTACCCACCAAATGGCTGTTCCATTGTTCTGCAGTGAATGGCCATGAGTCTCTTCTTCACTTCTCTTTCTTATAGACGTTCCGCTGGGTGTTTCATCCCCTGGGGAGGATGGAAGGGTGAGCAGCCAGCTCGCCTGGTGCCATCAGTCAAAATGGCTGCCATCTTAGGCCAACACCTGTGATGCTAGTACCCACAAAATGGCTGTCCCATTGTTCTGCAGTGAATGGCCATGAGTCTCTTCTTCAATTCTCTTTCTTATAGACGTTCCTCTGGGTGTTTCATCCCCTGGGGAGGATGGAAGGGTGAGCAGCCAGCTCGCCTGGTTCCCATCAGTCAAAATGGCTGCCATTTTGGGCCAATACCTGTGACACTGGTACCCACAAAATGGCTGTTCCATTGTTCTGCAGTGAATGGCTGTGAGTCTCCTCACAAAAGTGGCCACCATCTCCCAGCAGTGAGGTGAGGCTGTGGGTGCCTCTGTACAAGCTGTCAGCTGGAGGGTTGCCTGGATCATGGAGTGCCAGGAGTGGAAGAAACCCAATGCGAGGCAGGGGTGAGGAGGAAGAGGAGGCAGCCAAGTTTGCAGGGAATGGACGGGAAGGCCGAGTGGCTGAGGAGGTACATACTGGCTTACAGTAGAGGGCAGGAAGAGATCCTTGTGGCAAAAATCATGATCTGCAGGATATGAGGGCAGCAGAAAATTTATTCAGATTGAAGCTGGTGTTCTATATACTTCAGATGGAGTGTTTTCTTATATTTTATTTTTTCCTTTTTTTTTTTTTTTTTCCCCCCTGCATGCCCTCTTATTCTGGAAACATGTAATTTAAAAGCTTTCAGCAACCCACAAACCATTGTGCTAACGTGCATCAAGCCTTTCAGCGGAGATGTGATTGCCCTTCCTGGGGGGATATGGGTTGTGCCTGCGGCATTGGTGCTGGTATCATCAAATCCTAATTGAATTGTACAGTTTTTTCCAACGGAAATCTAAAGGTGGATTCAAAACTGAGCTGACCCTTAATAAATGCAATTAGGCACATAGTTTTTCTATTATTGTTCTGGCTGTTTTGAAGCACTAAGTCAAAGAAGCCCAAAGCTTCATAGATGTTGAGGTTTTCAAAATATGTATGTCAATAGTTAGGATGCTGAGGCCATTTTCTTTGTGTTGAATCTGCTTTTAAATTCAGGGAGTTTTGGATCCAGTCTACAATGTGTATGTTAGTTTTCTCATTCTTATGGTTTTATTACAGCATTTTATCCATACTTTTTCTGGTCTGGAGAAACATAGAAAGCTGAAAATTCAGAAATATTTCAGGTTTTTAATTTATTTTTCTGTTGGCGCTCATACAGTTTTTGCTGTAACAAACATGTTAACATCCTTACCCCAGGATCCACTGGGGACTGTTCCCCAAAATTATGCCATTTACCTCTTCCGGTTCCTTCTCATTTCCAAATCCTCTCCCAAACTAGGCAGCCACAGTTATTAGTTTTGGTTTCTAATGTAGGTTCTTCTTTGATTGTTGGACATGGCTTACATGTGACACTATTAGAAATGTTCATGGTTCAATGTTTCCAAGCGACAGAAGCCCTTTACCTATTTATGAGTGAGATGCAAAGCACTGGTATTTCTCTTAATCAAGGCCTGAGAACCCACTGGGGTAAGCAATTAAAGCTGATAAACTGGGGTGGCTCCAGAGAGCCTTTTAAAAGGCTTTAGAGGGCCACTACCCATAGGCTATGTCTATACTGCAAAGTAGAACAGGACCAGGGCACTGGTCTGCAATCAGGCATCTTGTTTAATTGTTATAGTGCTCCATGGCACATATTTGGTCCATGTCAGCTACCAATATTGCAGGAAACAAAAAGGATTGGATGCCACAGACCTTTCCTAATGGGTGGTTCAGATATGACTGTCCTGTCTGGGAGGCAAAGGGGAGCAGTTTAGCTTTGTGTATGCATGCCAAGCCATGTTGCATTGCCTCAGGCTACAGAAAAGAGTCTAGCCTGTTTTATTTACTCGTTCAGACCTTACAGTGTCATCCTTAGTGCTGCACTGATTTTACAGAATAACATCAGTGAGGGGCTCTTCAGATCTGTGATACTGACTACAGGCTCCTGCCAGCTTTTAATGCTAGGTCAGATGTGTCTGCAGAAGATACAGTCTCAGCAATGCCTGTAGTGTGGACTCACCCTGCAGACAATCTTTAAAAAGTCACTTAATTATTTTTTTCTGAATAATTTTTCTTTATTTTAAGTCTTCTTGGAACTGTATATTCCTTGGAAGTGCTGTATTGTAATTCAGTCAGGCTGGGGAGGAGATTCTCCAGCTAGGAACAGCAAGTCTGCAGAGAGCAATGCAGCCTCCACCTTTTGTTCCAGACAGACTTGCCAGAAATCTGTCATTTTTCTCTTGTTTCTTCCCGTAGCTTTACCAAAAATCAGGGAAATCTGTTAAATATTTTATCCTAGTAAACCACCATTAACTTGTCACTTGTCTTTTTACTAGTAGTAAAAGAAAAGTGCCTTTCCTAACTGAGCTGCTGCGGAGACAATGGTAGTTACATTGGAGGCTCCTGGTTCATAATACTGAGATTTCTGGTTTATGAAATATAGCTAGGTTAACACTCAGCTTCATTCTCCCATCAGTACCTTATAGGAAAGGCTTTAGAAACTGTTAAATCAGTGTTATTGTGAATCAGATTTTATTTTATGTCTCAGGAGAGATACAGACGATTGATTTAAAAAATATACAAGTAGGCATGAGTCTCTCAGACCCTGTTGACTGGTGGTTTTCTTCCTGGGAGAGAGATGCCCCAGTAATGCTCTTTGGGGGAGCAGTGTTTCCCGGAGTTCTGGGCTCCACCTCCTGCAACGCCACTGCATTCAGGGCTGCCACTCACAGGGCTGTGGCCCTCTTTGAACTCCTCATCACTGGAAAAAGAAGCTTCAGAGGGATGTTTTCAGCCTTGCCTGGCTGTGCTCCTTGGCACAAATCCCTTCCTCCTGGGGAAAAGCAGCCAACTGGATCCCCTACAAAAGCACCACTTCCCGAGCAGGTTGTAGAAGTGCCCAAGAAAAGGATGGCTTTTAGCAGATGTGCTGGGAAAGACCAAAGAAAACAAGGACCAGAATTTCTATACATTTCCTTTTCCTGTTTTAAGTGCTTGTAGGTATGCAGGTTTTGGGGGAGAATGAAGGGACATGGTAGGATCAGGACAGATATATATTAAAGCAGTGGTAGAGGGTCTGACTGAGGGCCTCTTTAACCCAGTTTCCGCATATCATTGAGCTGAATGAGACCATTACAGAATGAGTAGATGCTGCTGGAAACTGGAAAACAGCAAGATGGGAAGAGGTTGCAAGACATCAACAAGAGCAACGAGGTCCTGAGGCAGCAGCGAGAAGTCTCAGTGCAAGTGCTTGCTCCAGCTTTCAGAGACAGAGGCTAAGGTGCTGTGGGAGGACTGGAAAGGGTAGGACCCCAAAGTAGATGCTGCATGGTCCAGAGAGTCCTGTTGTGGCAGGAAAAAATAAACTGGAGGTGTTCCTCTGGTGAGAAGCAGATGGGAAGTTCTTGTGTTCTCAAACAATGGACTGGACCAAGTGTGAATCCTGGAGCAAAGGCTTCATCAGGTGCTGAATATGCATAAGACAAGTGAGGAAATGCATCAGAAGGTCAGAGAGGACATGCCAAGCATTCTTGGCATGGTGACAGCCAGCTACAAGAAGCTCCAGGGCACATGGAGGTACCTGGAACTGAAGCCTGCCGGTGACTGAAATGTGTGAGGGAGTCAATAGTAGGTGTAAAATCCTGCTAATTGTGTAATTATTTATTTAGTAAAGAAAAGGGAAGAAGTAGCTGTTGATGGAAGACCATGGCAGCAGGTCAAATGTATGTGGTACTTCTCCCTAATGTTCCACAGCCTTTCTACATATTTTAGAGCTTTCTGTGGATTCCCCATCCACTAGCTTTTCCCTGAACACATGTAGAGACCAACAGAGGGAAGGGCACACATCTCTAATGTGGAACTGGTGGCATGAGGAGTTAGGGATGTCAACAGAAGTGGGAGGAGCAGGATGCGAAGGTGACTGAGATGATGAGATTTGAATAGGGGAGGGCAGCGACAGTCAGAGCGCTTCAGGTGCTGGCTGAGGGCATCCATCAGATCTTTGAGAAACGCATGTGCATTGGAAAAGAGACACTGTAACTGTCTCACACGCAGCCGTGCTGAGCGGGTGGGAAAGTTCCAACACTAGACGGCACACCAGGCACATCAACTTACTTGTTTAGGCTTTAAACGCCATCATTTGGTGCTTACCACATTGCTTTGGGGGTGTGGGCCTGACTCGTACCAGCAATAGCCTGCTGGAAAGTCAGAGCAGAGTAGAAAAGAAACTGCACTTACGTTTTATTTATTGCCCAAGCAGAGTAATGTGAGAATGATTATGGGGGGTGGGGAGGAAGGCGGGAATCAGGACTTCCAGTCTCCTACTCATGTAGCATTGGTAGGAATGAGTAATTAGATAGTATTCGTTATAAAACCACAGACATGCTTTTGGCAACAGTAACTTTGAAAGCAATTTTTAGTATAGACTGTGTGTTGGCCTTGTTAATCACTGCCTCTCAGAAATCCCTTGCATTTGGAATCTCTGCAAGAAATATAATTACTCTTGTGATTAAAAGTAACGGATAAGAAACATGATGTGTGGAAAAAAATTCTACCTAATATTTTTTGGCATTTATTTGTAATGGCATAATGACCATCTGCTTCCCAGAACCTGTATGAAAGATTTCTGTGCACGTGTTTTTATTGCAACAAATGTCAGTGTGTTGTCTTTCCTGTTATCACAGCATCGGGCTCTATTATCTGTTACTACTGCAAACTGATTTATTCCTAATAATAGAAAATAGGTCATAAATGAATGTCCTAGTTTTTTGCTGAATTGGGGTCCAAAAAAGCGGAACAGATTTAAAGATACTCATGAGGTTTATATACTGCAGGGAAAGATGGTGATGATTATTTTTCAGACCAAATAATAAAATGGTCTGAAAGTTTCTTCTTAAACTCTTGAAGTCCTTAAAGTCTTACAGTTCTTGTGAGCACGTGAAATTTTTCAGTGCTGCTAATAAATGGCTAAAAATTATGTTTCCCCTTGTTTAAAGTAAGGATATAAAAGTTGGACCACTTTTTGGTTGTATGGCTGTAGTCACCAGGCTGTCAGCAAGGTTTTACTTATTTCACAGGCATCAGGACCTAACTGTCACACAGCAAAGTAACAGCCTCTGAAGCCCAGTCAAATTGAGTTTTTGTACATGAAGAAGCACTAAACTGCTCAGGACTTTGCTGTCTCTCATTACTGACTTTAGATTTATGTGAAATAGCAGCCCACTGCTCACCAAAGGTTTTGTTCCGCATTATCATAGTTTTTAATAAAGTGGAAATCTACTCTTTAGAAAATCAATAATGGTAATTCTCAAGTGGCCACCCCAGCACTTCAAGCTTTCCTTCTCCTGTGCCCATGCAGAGGCAAGGAAAGTAACAGACAATGTGCAGAGGCAAAGAAACAGCAAAGTAACAGCAGCTGAAGCCGAATCAAACTGTACGTGGAGCGTTATCCCTGTTCAGTAAAACAAATGTTTGCTTCCACCTTCATTTAAAATTTCAGAGCAGGGACAAAATTTCTGTTTCTCTCAGTGCCCGCGGGCACAGAGCACAGCGGAGATGTCTGTGAGGAGCCAGGAGGCTGCTGGTTTGGTGCTGTCACTTTGAAAAGGGGTCTGGGATGAATGGTTTCCTTTTCACAAGTCCCTTTCCCTGACCTTATTTCACAGGCAGGTTTTTCAAGCCTTTGCGTTACTCTGAAGCTGTTTTCTTCCTCCTTGGTTTCTGTCCAAGTATGATTCTCTGAAAGCTCTTCACTAGCTCACATTTGTAGGCTGTGAAACGCATGGTAGGTAGCAGGGAAAACAGGAAGTTTCAACGTAATTCCCAGAGGTTATGTACGGGATTGAAACCAAAAACTGTTTTATGTTTGTTTTGGCCCACATAGCTGGAACCTAGCGCTGTGGAGTTATTAATGTTCAGCGAAACATTCCAGTGGGTATGTACCCATGAACCTGCTGACTTCTTGTTACTGTATTTAAAGAGATGCTGTAGAAAATAAAACCTAGTTTATCCAGTGAACTTTAACAGCACTGCATCTGTTCAGATGACGTATTTTCTAAGAATATGCTTTTTTTAGAGCTCCTGTTACTTTTCTGATCACTCCTTGGGCCGGGACACAGAATCCTTCATGCAAATACAGTCTGTCTCTTACATTCCTTGCAACTCATTTATCTGAGAGGAGGAAAAGGAAGAGAAACAACTCTGAATTCACCCTCTTTCACACACTCAAGGTTTTTCTCCATGGAGTCCTTCATGGAGTTACTTCCTACAGTGAGGCACAGGCTGCTCTTGAGTACAGGTGAAATTCTGTGTATATCCCTTTGTTCATTTTGGACCTCTCTTTGCAAGTGCTTCTGGCTGCCTCATCTTCTCTTGACCTATACACTAACTTCTGGCTTTGGTTTTACACCAGAAAACAGAAGTCAGTGTCAGGCGTGTGTTCAGTGATCAACTCTGTGGCCAGAATGAGAAAAATAAGATTGGAAAAAAAAAAAGTACAATAGCCAACAGCAATACCAAAACTCCTTCTGATCTGTAGTGAAATCATCTCTGGAAGTTCCCTCCATCCCCAGAATTAGAGACTGGGCTGTGTTCTAAAGTGTGAGGACACTGAGACTTTATCCTAAAATTGTTATGATGGTGTCGTGATTTAAGGTCTGCCTGGGACTGCACAGTGTGTTTCAGCAGTTTGCTCTCCTGGGAGTAGTGGCAATGTTTTGTGCCTGTCAAATGGAATTTCTGGTAATAAAACCCTGTACTGGATTTAATTAACACTCTCGCTGCTAACACTCTCACTGGCCTGCACCAGCTTCTCAGAAAGTGCTCCTCGTGTTGGTCTCGTAATTCTATCTTGGGCTATCTGTAAATATCACGTGCTGCGGAATGCTACTTTTGTGTATTTAACAGTTTGCCCTTTTAACTCCAATATGTCTTTCTCTTATAACACACGATAAGTTTAATGATAAAATAAACAATTGCTGAAACAAGACTTCAAGTCAGGTTTTTAGCTACTGGATTGGAATCAACCATCTACAAGAAAAATAAATATCAAAACCAGTCCTTATCATCTGCTTTAGCAACTAAATATTATTTCGTTGCTTACCATCTCAATTTGTTTTATCACTTCTGAATGCATTTTTTTCTGTTTCAAATGCTGCCCCCTTTCTCTTGTACAATGCGACAAGAGAAATAAACTGACTTCTGTTACACCTCTAATCCTCACTTCTAAGAATTCTTTCAGGAATGATCACATGAAACTGTACCCGTTATATATAATAACTTGCACTCATTTTGCTATCCATCCATGCATTCAGAGCTGGAAGCCCACACTACAACTTACCAGCCTGGTTAGGAGCAACAGCAATGCCTTATGGAAGGATTTATTTTCATGTTTCTTTCCCTCAGCTCAGCTCTATACTAACGCCCTGAGAAGGTGTGGGAGATAATTGCTTTTTGGTATGGGGTGGCTAGAAATTGTGTGTTGGGGGGGTTCTTTAATCTTTGCTGCACAATGAACAGATATAGATGGTAATTGTATGGTAGATGGTAAAGACAGAAATAGATGGCAATTGTTCAGACTAAAAAAAGATATGACCTACCACAGCTTACCTTAAGGTTTTTACCTGCTAATTGAAATTTATCTGAACTGCCTTTCAAAGTCATTAGCATTGTTCAGCTGGGGAAATAGCTAAATCATAACTGAGACTGGTGGGCATAAGAGACCAACATTAGAAACAATGAAGCTCTTTTTAGTAAATGAATACCCCAAGGATGTCACAAAGTTTAAATATGTGTTGGGCTATGCTGTCCAATGAAGGCTGATGAAAATGTTCAATATTACTTTGATTCTTGCTGTGTAAAGGGCAACAGGACTTGTTATGTTCTCTGTAAATAAGCAGGGTGTTGTCAAAGGGTAAATAAGCAGGACTGTGACAAAATGCATTGTTATTACAGTTAATGTAGGTACCAAAGACAACGTAAAACTAAGAGCTTGAGTTTCTCGGGTAGATGTTGCAGCATACATTGGTTTCTGTACTTCCACAGTTGTCCTGCTAATGGCACGTAAGTGTCAATGTAAAACCAGCTCTATCATCCATGCAACTCAGGCTTGGAGCACACACAGAGTACTATTTCCCTAGATAACAAAAATAACCCACTAAACCTTCAAAACTAGCTTACAGGTTGGGGCAGAAAGGGGTTCCTGTCCCTATGCATAATGACTGTGGGCTGTCCTCCTGCGCCCACCAAAAGTGGGAGCTCCATACCAGATGAACTGTCTTCCCTGCTTAGCATTACTATGTATTTTTAAGAAGGAAAGCCAGCATGATGTAGTTTGCCAAAGTCACAGAATGCCACAGCCACTTCTAGACCTGCAGGACACAATGCTGGTATCTCCCATCCTTTGTTCTTATCATGAGCCAGGGCCCGGCTCAGAGATCTTGTCCTGTCTCAATCTCTTGTGATAGTGAGACACAAATTCCTTGTGCGGATGCTCTGGGAATCCAGTCTGGAGGTGGGCCTGGGCTGCAGCATTCCTGAGTGTCTGCACTGCCACTCTCTCTGCTCTTCCTGTTCAGTGACTCTTGGAGCACACGTCATTTCTAAGAGTTATAAAATACTTGTTCATGGATGTGCAGGTAGCACCTGGCTCGTGATAAGGATACCTACTTTCTGCCTTTGTACTAGGCAATCTCTTAAACTAGTGCAGGGGCTGTAGTCTGAGGACTTCAGTTTGCTTACAAAACGATGAGAGTCGGGGCTGGTGGTATAGAAGTCACTATTTTTGCTCCAGGACAGGAAACCAAGCTTTTCCCTGTAGTCTGATTCCATCCAGTTGGCCTTCTGCTGTCCTCATCTTATTGCAGCTTGTATGAATAACCTCAATTCTTGTCCTTGTTGGGTATTTCCTGGTAGCTGCTGTCACCTGTGACAGCTCAGGGCACAGCCACAGCAGAGACCTCAGTAGAGACAGAAGGCAGGCAGCTGCTGAGATGTTACGAATGGGCTCATCTAGCCGAGCTGCAAGACCATTAGCCAGTGTTTCCAGTGCCGGTGCCACAGCTCCCACCAACAGATCTGAACACAGCAGTAATTTGTATCATTGGCACATGGTTTCTGTGGTGGCTTGAGTCCCATCTTCTCCTTTCTTTCTCTTTTGTTCATATTCTCCCTTCTTTTGTTCATACTTGGTTACTTGTCCCATTTGTGCCAGCACAGTAATGATCTATATAGCAGAATTTTTAGACTGCAAGCTCCCCAAATGTGACAGTCATTAGTGATGTCCTCTTAAACATCCATTCTAAAATTCCTACACCCTAAGAAATTCAAACCAAATGCTGGAAAGTTTTGCTGCAATATGCATGTTTCAGTGATACTGGGAGTTCTATGACAAAAATATATGGGTTATTAAAACAGTCAGCTCAGTTTCTGGTATTTTACCTGTAGATATGCACTATTATAACATCTTTTCTCACCTCCAACACTTTTTTTCCCCTACGTTTAGGATGATAGCTGGCACTGAATTGTGTTTGACTGCTGAGTTGCAGGAGAGAATGAAAGAGTGGAATGGAAGTAATTTTTGTGGGTTCAGATTGCTTACAGCACTTCCCTTGAATAATCTGGGTTTATAGATGCTTCCAGTGTAACCCTTCTTGCTTTTTCCCACAAAATTGAACAGGAGAAAAAAATGCAACTTTGTAATGTAATTACCATATGTCATTAAAGGATTAAAGTAGCAATACACTTTGTCTATTTTATACAGCCTCATGTATAAAACATGCTCATTGCTACATGGGAAAAAAATTAACCACTTTTCATATCTGTGGATTGCAATAAGTAGTGCTTGTAAAGAACTTTAAAACTGTACACCGAATTCAGCTCCCATGTCAATACGCGTCACTCCTTCCAAAGTACCAGAGGACGGGCTTATTCATAAGTAAACCCTGTCCCTATAATGCTGAATTTGGCCTGAGATTTCTGCATCTCTCAGCTCATTATGCAGAGCCTTTTGGAGCTCACTCCAGTGAAGTGTGAGCAGCAGCAACCAGCTCCATGCTCCCATTTTACGCAGCCACATAAAGCAGCAGGGGAAGTGAAGACAGTGGGTGATACTTGCTGTCACTTGAGTGAAAAGGTTAGTATTAATGGATTAGGAATCCAATTAGCCACTCCTCTTCTTTCAGCAAAAGCTGGCATGTCAAAGGTTGCTGTCTCTCAAGAGAATCGTGGGGTGCAGATGGCTGAAAATTCTGACATGCTTTGGTGCAAAATACAATTTTGGCCCCATCATTTTGTTTCCGACTTTGGCGCTCCTGGGGAAGGCGATACTGTCAGTGTCTGGCTGGGCTCCTCCGCACAGCCACTTCCATCTGTAGCCATCTTTCCACTCCGAACCCAACAGATTTCTTACCCAGATTGGTAGCTGTTTGCCAGACAGTGTTACTGGGCTGTCAACAAATGGACTGCAAATCACTTTTTTATTTGTTTAAATGGAGTTTCTTCTCTTGTCTTTCACTCGTCTTCAGTGCAGCTCAAGGTCAGCAGTTAGAGGCTTTTTAAAAAGAAAAAAAAAAAAGTGTTTTTTATCCACTTCGTGTCTGTTTGTAGGAGGAATTTATTGCTTTTTTTCAGATGCTGTTTAATGCTGCACTTGTTTCAATATTGTATCCCTTATATAGCGGTGTTACCTATTCATCTGTTCTGGAATTCACTTGAACGCTTTAGACTTTCAGAAGCCTCTGAATTTTAAATGCCATGAGATAAATTCTTAAATTATTATTTGTTAGACCAATAATGACCAGAAAATTTTCAGAATTCCAAGATATTAATCCAGCCTCTGTTGGGTTTTGTAGCAATTGCAGAAGGATTCGTGAGAGCAGATTAGTGCTTTAGTCCTTCACACACAGCACCTCTGGAGTTTTGGTACTCCAGGCAATGATTTTCCCACCATTGTAGGTCAAATCCCATTCCACAAAATTCCCAGTTTATTGTAGATGATCACCCTTAAGACCTGAAGAAAAATCTATGATATTTGAGTGGTAGTGGGAGGGAAGAAACTTGCTTTCCCCTTCCCTCTTTTTTCTCCTCTTACACATACTGTCCAGACACTACAGAAATCTTTGCAGAGTGTCCATCTAAATCTGCCCACTGTTGTCAAAGCACTTCAAATCATGGTTCATTTCATATCACTGGTATATTGAAGTATAGGAAGTAATGTAGATAAATCTAAATGACTCCTTTTTTAATCCCTCTAGTCCTCCTTTATAGAGAAGGAAATTCGTGGAGGCAATATCTAGTTCAGGAGGGAACTGGTAGGCATATCACAATAGCACTTCATAGGAAAAAAAACATCCCAAACTTGCCATAGAAGACCACCAACTATTTACTGTTAGTTTAACCTCGGATTCAGGTGTGAAATAGGGTGTCTAGTACTGTCCTTTCTGATGACTGTCCAGTGACACCTGGCTCACCAAGGAGATCAGGTGTTAGATTCTCTGACTGATCTTTTTTACATAGAACTTTTTGCTTGCTGAAGAACTTAGGTTTATGCATAATTCAGTCTTCATTTGAGAGCAAGGAGGACTAAGTTGTACGAACTGAGTAGGGAAGGGTAGGCATTGCTAAGTATTTTTTAAAAGATCTGTAGGGTAGAAATTTGGTTTAATTGATACACAAAAATGCTTTTCTGGAAAGGATAGAGGGACCCAGCATTTCCATCGGCTTTTTGTGTAGCTTGTTGCAAATGGTTGCTTCTTGAAGGCATGTTTTTTGCGGATTATAGGGATGATCTATTTGGATAGAGGTTTTCAGCGGCAGAAAGACCAGGTTTGAAATAGTAAATTGAAATTAACAAATGCCCTCAGCTCCATCATCATCAAGTTTTTTCTGGGACTCCTCGGTATGATCCTGGGAACCTCTAATTGGTGATGCTCACACCCTCAGAAGTACCAGCACAGTTAAGAACTTTTCTATTAAGGAAGAAGGGAAGCCCCAAACAGTGTTTCAGTAGACTGTTAGTTTGGTTCCTCACCCACTAGTACAAATTATCTTCAGGCCTTTACCACATCCCATCCCCATCTGCTGAGCCCTGCCCTGCTCATGGCATAGTGCCGGTGAAGCCCTAGGAGCCTGAAGTGCCCTGGAGGCAACCTCTCTCCTGCCCTCTCTCCTCTCTATCCTTGAGTTATAGCTATGTTGCTTGTGCAAATCGGCAGGACTCCTTCAGCAGAAGATGGAAGGAGAGAGTTCTTGAACCTCTAGACTTTCAGACTTGTGTAAAAAATGAAAATAACAGTTATGTACCTTACAGAAGGACTTTTAAGGGAGAATCCATTATTTTTGACACAGGATGGGTCAAACTACTCTAGGTTAACTAGAAACCAGTGCCATTAAAAATAAGGTGTAAAGCAGCTGACAGAGCAAAGCCAAATCTCCAATTCAAAGGAGCAGACTAATTTCAACACCTCAGACAGCCCTAGCAATGTGAATAAAACTCTAGTAAACATCCATAATTTACCAGAATATCTTCCTAGCCTTTGGAGGTTTAATTCCTTAGTGGATAACTGATCTTTTATTATAACTCAAATTGTGAAAGGATGGGGGAACTTCAAGAAAAGCCTGTGGTACAAGAATGTTTGTGTGTTGTAGGGCAGCGTAGGGTTGACCTTTTTTTTTAGCCTGGATGAAAGGCGATGTCAGGGGGTATGTTCTTGAGAGCAGTTACAGCACCTTTATTTGCTTTCCATTTTCTCCATCTCTGAGGAAAAAGTTAAAGCATTGAAAACTGAATCTTCTGAATGTCTCTTTTGTTCTGAGCTTTGTTTGACTATTCTATGATGAAAGGTTTAAGAATTACTTAAGTCTGAACAGACCACTTCCTGCACATGATACTGACATTGACTTTTGTGGAAGCAAATGGACAGTGCTGCTGGTCTCCTTCAAAATGCAATAAATTTAATGCTATTAAAGAGAGAGCTATTATCTTAATTAACATGGGATCCATTTTCTAAATGCCACACATCCATGTACTTCAGAAAGGTCTATGACAGTGGAGGTGCTACGGAGCAGAATAGATCCACACAAGCTGTGCTATCTGAAGCTTCCTAAACCCCAGGTATCACTTCCCAGGAACCTGAGGATGTCTCTTTCTTGATGGTTATTACTGAAAACAATCCATCAGACTGTAAAGTTGGCAAGAAAATAAATCTTCTCAATGTTTGGAAACATATAAACATCCCCTCCAGGGTAGTTAAAAATGAAAAGCGATAAACAAAATAAGCTAGGATGAAAGATAATATTTTACACCATTTTCTATTTTACTGTTTTGGTTAAATAAACAAATTCTATATTGATCAGCCAGCATATCCTTCCTATAGTCTCTAAAATTGATGTAATTATGTACTCTTGTAATTATAATTCAATATCTGTTAACTTGTTACACCATCTTTGGACAACCCAGACAAGAAATAAATAATGTATACTTCAAGCCTAATTTAATTTTCAGTGATTAAAAAGTAATTAACACCAGTTCAGGCAATCTGCACAATCGCGTTTCTTGCCATCACTTTAGTTTTCTTGGAACTGAGAAAACTAACAGCTTTTTAAATTAAACAAAACAAATGTTGTTTTGGTCTTTCCAGATTCTTCACGGTAAATCCCACTATCCTCATGCCTGTAAGTAGTTGCAATAGATTCAGTGAAATGCCTCACTTAATATTTAAGTGGAAATGAAACTCAGACCTTGAGTTGTGAGAGTGAGTAGGGAGGAGGCTGTTTCAGGATGGTTGCTGGCTCTGGGGCAGCAGGTAACCCCGGCAGCTCTGCTGCTGTCCCCCTGCTGCCCCGTGCCCCGCAGCGGGGTGGTGGCTCCTCCTGGGCAGAGCCCGGCAGTTGCAAGACCCAGACACACAAGCTTAAAATGGATATTTTCATCCTTTTTACAAGCAGAGCATTTGGCTTCTGGTTATATCTTTTTGGTTGTTTTCTTGTTTGGCTCTAGTGTCTTCTACCTTCAAAAGTCTGGGTGGGTTATGATGACTAGTTTTCTTTGATGTATGTCTTCTTCCTTCCTTCTTTTCTCTTTCTTCCTCTCTCTTCTGCTCTGTTTTTCTGTTTGGGCTGGGCATGATTGCAAACAAGCTTCTGCTTACAATGCTTAGATTGTCACTGATACTCCACGCATAACTCCAGCTTACTGCAAAAGCTAAATTTCACTGAATTTCACTGAATTTTTAGAGTTGGAAGGGACCATAGAGATCATCTAGTCCAACTCCCCTGCTGAAGCAGGATTGCCTAGAGCTTGTCAGACCATGTTACTCAGGACGGCATCCAGGCGGGTCTCGAAAATCTCCAAAGAAGGGGATTCCATGACCTCCCTGGCGAGCCCTGTTCCAGGGCTCTGTCACCCTCACTGTGAAGTATTTTTTCTCATATTTTAGCGGAATTCTGACTTCAAGTAGGCCTTTGGTTCCAGCAGGCTTGATGTTCTTCCCATATGTGAGTGAGGGGAGCTCTGGGGCTGCCCTCCCCTCCCCAGGACAGTGGGCAGTACACTGCGGAGCCCTGTCACACTGGGTGACAACATAGACCATGAGAGCAGAAATGGGCACTTGCTACCAGAGCCTCTGGAGATGATTTTCTTTTTCATTTTCTGTCATTCAGATTTAACTATTTTCTGTAGCACAGAGTTGGTACCTTTTAAATAGTTGAGATATTTTCTAAAAGAGTCAGCACAGTTTGTCATTTTACCAGTGTGCGTACTTGTTGAGAGTTGTATCAGTACTAAATACGTTATTGCAGTTTATCCTTTCAGAACATTTGGAAGCATTAATATTTATTGATCTATTACTGTGTCTGTATTACAGTATATGTAATTAATGGGTTTTGTAATCTCTTTTTAAATTTATCAGTTGTTCTGTAGAGGTCTAAAACGGAATAAGGAGTATAGTAATATAAAGAGATCATTAAAGAGGGATTTGTAAACATTTATTCACCAATTCTTGAAGTGATAATAATTGCTCTACAAGCAAATATCTTTGGTAATAAATCTTTCCATTCATGTGCTCTAGGAAACAGACAAGGAAAGGGACGAGCATGCTTGATTCCTGTACAGTTCTTTTTATCTCTGTCCCGCTAAATCATCTCTGGTAAGTTGTTTCCCAGATCTTTTCTGACAAAATCTTTGTCAGTGTAGAACAAGAATTCCCAAATGCCACTATTTTACTTATAATACTGCTGGTAAAATTGTTTACAGAAAAGGTCCTCAGGCACAGATGATTCATTAAGCAGCGGGCATGGCTTTTACAGCTGTTAGGTATGGGCTTTTTATTCTCTGGCTATTAACCCAGATGATGAAAGGAGTTTATCACTGTGTGACTCTCTTTAGAAGTTATTTGAGTTGTAGTTTGGTGGTCTTCCTCGGCCCAATACACAACATGGAAATGGGTCTGTTTGGAAATGTCAAGTGAATATATTGTAGAAATCTGACTATTAAAACACAAAAGTAAATGCCCGTTTAATATGGTACGCAGAAAGTAGTTAATTTTCCTGTCTTTCTTTATATCTATAATTTGAGGACTTTATTGCCCCCAGGCAGAGTGCCCGGTTTCTAGCAGTTTCACATGCACATTTCTTACTGTTTCCATACCCTGCACTTTCTATTTTTTTTTCATGGCCCATTGCTTAGCAATTGATTTTACTTCACGCAGAGAATTCTCCATAAATAAAAGGTTGGGAATAACACTTTAACTTAAACAGTCAGTTATTGTAATTCTCTCTTTATTCACTCAATCAATAGCTTACAGTTGTTAAAAAAAACGTTGGCTCCAAGACAACAGGAAGTTCATACACTCCCAACATGAATCCTTTCCCATCAGCTGCAAAAAAGATCCTACAGCAAAGTGTCAGTGATTGGAGTTATCGGCAGATGTCACAGCACCCTGTGCTGCTTTCTTTCTGAATTACTTCTACCTTGAAACATCAACTGGCAGGCCCAAAATGAGTTGGCTGGGACTCTGTATTCATTCTCTGTATTCATTTATATTGATACTAGGGAAATCATTATTTCAGAAGTCAATCTCTTGCTTATGCCACAATAACACAGTGGACAATACTGGCGTACAATATACTGAGGTGTTGGCAGAGAGAAGCTGCTCCAGTCTGCAGCAAGATTGCTTTCTAAGTTAATTGCTTCATCGTTGTCATTGCAGGATCATGCATATGCATGGCAAGTTATGCAGTCGTTTTGTGTTGGTTGTTATTACTAAAACCTTTTGTCACTTTAATTAATAACTTTCACTTCATTGAAAGCATATTTTAATGAGTTTGAAATGCAAAATGTATTTTTAAAAATCAGCAATGACTGTCACTGAGAGTTAGTGGATGAGGGAGGCAGGCTATTAATGACAAAATTCCAGTGATCTGTGCTTTAAATCCTTGGTGTGATCACTTGTTAGCACTCAAAATACCGTCCTCGGTTCTGAAGCAGTATTGTCCAATGCTAAGTAGAATCTCAGGAAACAGTGATTAGGAGAATGTGACTGAGAAACCAGAGTAAAAGATAACAAGAGAAACATCATAATAGTTTAGAAGTGTACAATTTAGGGGAGGAAATTTTATCTGGTACTGTAACTGGCAAAAAGGTGTCTGAAGCCCTGATTCTGCAAAGACCATGTAGCCCTTAAGTAGAAAAGAGAACTTTAGAATATGCCTGGATTTAGAAATGCGAAATATATTTTTTAAGGTTTGAAATAAGAGTTAGTGTTTTAATTCTGCATGCTTGTAAACATTTTTGGTATGTCTCTTCAGGGACCTAAGTTCTGACAGAAGTAGTAAGTTGAGAAATTATTTAATCAGAGGCTAAGCTGTTCACATTAAATTCCTATTTCACATTAAATTCTGCATTTCTTAGAAAGAAGTTTATATATATATGATAATAGATTCTATGTATACTCTCATGTGTCCTCAACTGTAAAAAAAAATCCAGCACCTACAGATGTCTTATGGGCACATTTTGTGATTAACAAAAGTGGGTATGCATGATGAAACAAATTTGATGTCAATGCCTGATGTTACATTTACTGGATCAATGCAATACCATTTCATAAGTCCTTAAGAAGACACACCCATAAAAAAAATCACTTCTATGAAGAAAAGAGTGCTTCTTAAAATGCATGTCTTCTCTGAAACATTACTTCTATGTTTGCCTCCCACTGAAAGGGAATTCCTTCTACCAAATCATGTAGTCTGGGTTTACATAGAGGAAGAAGCACAAGGTTGGGCTGCCAAACTTACTTATAAAATCAGTTTGACACCTGAATTTTCAATGTGTTTTTACAAATTGCCCATAACCAACAAAAGGTGAAGTTGTACTCAAAATAACCCTAGAGAATGCCGTGACTTGCAGTGGTTTCTGCAAAATGCAAGTGAATAGGACTAAATTACAATTTTTTTCATCATACACAACGTGGAGTAGGATCAATGGTTCCTTCTCATGTTGTCTCCACAGGTGTCAAGGAATTTAGAAAAACACAGAAGCTTATGTTGTCAGTGAAAACAATGAGCTTAACGGAAAGTCTGCAAGGATCAGACCACAGAAGTGTGACCCTTCCTTCTTGTCCACTTGTGTAAAGACACATTTTAAACAAATGGATTTTGAACTTGTGCATAGGCTGTATAAAGTCAAGATGAACAGATATGGAACTGGCAAAGTGAAATAAAAGAAATGTATTCTGCAGTTAATTAATTGCCCTGAGTGCTAATAGGAGTAATAGCATGTGAGACAACAGCTAGAAATGATGGAAATATAGGAGTCCAACAGGAATTCCATCTTTTGTGTTCTTGCTGAGGTCAAGAATAGTCTTTCTGGTTGTTTTTTTGTGTTTTTTTTTTTTTTTTTTTTAGTGGACTGTGGGGGGTTCCGCTTTGTTAATTGATTCATGCATAAAGTTCCTTAACATGCTCCCTGTACCACACAATTCACTTCCTCTGATTGCTGTACCTTGAGGCCGCAATGCAATACCTGCTCAGCAGCTCTACAGCTGTACTGCTTGGCTGCTGGGAGTAAGAAGTGAATCACACTTCATTCAACGACTCATATCTGCCCAGCAGAAAAAAAACCAGACTAGATGTGTGTGCAGAACAACCCTGTGAACTCTGTCTCAAGGTGACTTGTTACACTGAGTGCCTGTCCTAAAAATCAGCAAAATCTTGGTTATAGCAAGACATTTACACCAATATAGTGTGATTACTAGCCATCTGTTATAGCAGTCAGAAGATTGGAGGGTTTGGGGGGGGGTTAGGTTTGGGGCTTTGGGGTTTTTTTGCAGGGAGAGAGGGGTGTGTTTTTTTTTTTTTTTTTTTTGGGTTTTTTTTTTTTTTTTTTTTTTTTTTTTTTTTTTTTTATTTTTTTTTGGTTTTTTTTTTTTTTTTTTTTTTTTTTTTTTTTTTTGTAAGATGCACTGTGGGGATTCCTGCTGAATGAATGATTATTTCCAGCTGTGTTGATAAATTTTCTGAAAAGATGACAAGGAATTGTTTGGATGTTGTCTTTTAACTGGCTAAAATCAATGTTGAATTTGGAAAGGAAGTGTCTAGTATCGATTTCAGATATACAGTTTGCAAAAAACTATCAAATATACTGTGGGAAGCAAATCTTTATGAGGAGTGGAGGAGGAGCAGCCCTAAAACATTTCTGTGATTCAGATATTCTTCAGAGTTTCTTCCTTAAAAAGGCACTTTGAAATGAAAATGCTTCCTTTTTTAAAAAAGAGGAGGAATTGATGCCATGCTTGCTTTTAAACTTATCCATGTCTCTTCCTACACAGTGAAGCCACATAGTTTGAATTAAAGAAACAAAGTAAGAAGCAATAACCATATTTTTAAAATGTTGCTCAGGAATGTGTCCATTAAGGAGAGCTGCTAGTGTGAAGAAAGAGCTTTGCATAACAAAAAGGCTGAACTCCAAAACAATTCCTTATTCATTCAAAAAATAAGCTTGCATAAGCATCTATTTTCTACATAACAGTAATAATATAATAAAATATAATAATATAGATGGTACTGTCAGCTCTAGAGAACCATGACTTTAATATGAATGACTGTGGTTTGGTTCATCAGGCAATGTTTATCAAACAGGCTGTTTAGACTAATTATTTAGCCCACAGGTATTTGTCTCTCCACCCACTGACACCCACATTTGTCTCTCTGATACCACTGAACCTCTACAGTTTGGACGTAAATTATAGACCTAAATTACAGATCTGGTTTAGAAGATCTGATCATTCTGAGAACTGTTAAAATTTATTCCAAAGAGGAAATGTCTGTGTTTGCTGTTACCTTTCTTTGCGTGAGGACAGCAAGCTGTCTCACCAAGTGAAAATAATTGCATAAATGTAGTGGAGGGATTTGCCCATTGGGAGGTAATGGCCTAACCTTATTCAAATGCCAATCAGTGGTAGGTATTCATCTCACCAATATTTATCTGCACATTTGCCTGGATCCTAAGAGAAAATGTCGGTGGGTAAACCCCATTAATCCCATGAGGAGATATAGCTCCTAGCCAGGAAAAATACTTCAGTGTTTCATATAGCCTCAAGAGTATTGCATCAGAAAAACAAAGACTCAGGCATTTGAGTTAAAAATTCATATCTTCAAAAGCCCAGCAGTACTTCTGCACAAATGGGAGTTTCTGTGTGCCAACTTTCCAGCAGTGAAGTTCTCTCAGGAGTTAAATGTATGTTTTGTGTACAGTCTGTTGCTACCTAGTGTACGTAGCTAAGTTACACTGAGATCTTTATTTTAAGCACATGTCTACTGAGCTCATTGGTAAGAGTAGGTGCATTTGGTATTCAATAAACCTGGTTCAATGTACGAGATATTTCCCCCATGAAACAGTAGTTCAAACACTTGTGTAAGTTCAAGTCTGTCTTCTGTTTATGAGTTTTTGAACACACTCTATTGCTGGTGCTTAAATTAGCTCCATAATGCTATAGGATGAGGCAGCTTTAATCTTTTCTTTTGCAAAATGGAATAGTTTTATGAAATAATTAAAGACAATAACTTCATGACTAGACCGCTTGTCTAGATTGGGGGAGGGAAAGAAGACTTAGGTTCTTCCTTCTGCTCTTGTGAATACTTAACATTAAACCTCCTACCAATAAATGGGTTTACCCAAATCTAGGTGAGTGCTTAAATCTCAAGGCCATGGATAGACTCAGTGTAAATATTCAATGCAAAGAGCAATACTTTCAACATGAGGAATCAAGGTAACCCCATCCCATGCTGAGGCCATGGATGGTAGCTCCTCTGGGACTGTGTTGGCATCTCTTCCCTGTGAACTGAGCTGCTGCCAGGAAAGTTCTTGGTACATGACTTGCTCTTAGTCAAATGAAAATTTTAATATGCATTTAAGGCCAGCAGTATCTTGTCCCATAATCTGACAGTTAGAGCATTTAGATAGGAAAACAAAAAAAGATTTGCAATGTTCTGTAAGGAGGTAAAAATTGAATTTGGACCTTCCATATACTGGCCCCAGCAGTGGCTTATTAAGAATCAGGGGTCTTCTCACAGTAGTGACTGCAACAACGTGTGTGAAGAAGCCCTGCCACGGGGGTCTACTGTCAGGACAGAATTTGTGGCTGTGAGTATAGAGAGGCTGGAAGTGCTGGTCCTGAGCATGTAGCAGCTGGGTCCTCTCCCCCGTCTCACACTGCTGAGCAGTCACATGCACGCAGCGTGGCTCAAAATAATTGGTGATCATTGGCCAGAGTGATGGGCTAAGAGAAAGGGCAGGACGGCTGGTTGAACTTCCACAGAGGAGTTAGCAATGTTAAACTGAAGAAAGAGAAATGGTGGCTGTGCCTGAAAAAGCTTGGGGTGGGGTAAGGGGGAAAGAGAGAGAGAGCAATCCCGAAGGCTTGTGTTAGACAGTCTGGACTGAAGGGGAGAAGAGGGGGAGAAAGGGAAATAATCCACACATAAAAAGGCCTTTAATTTTGTTTTCATTTATATCATTACTTATTAGAAAACTTTTTAGTAGGAGGAGTAAGGGAGAAGTTAGGAAGGTAGGAAGGGAAGAGTCGCTTGAAAAAGAAACGGTAAGAGGGTTAAGGCAGTAAGAAAAATAGAAGGAAAATAGAAGATGAAACTCAAGGGCAAAAGGGCCTTTAGCTCTTGATCAATTGCAGAGACATCTTGCCTTTTCACTTCAGTCAGCCAGCAATACCCACCATTTTTGTCAAATTGTCTGTGGCAGTTATTTGCTGATAGGATGGAGGGGGGAACATGGCGGGGCGAATGCTACTATGTTGATGTTCTCGGGTTCCTCAAAAAGTGGCAAAGTTACCTGTGGTATCAAATAACCCGCATGGCAAGTGCGTTTGGTGCAGGCAGGTATTTTAAGGAAGTTAAAACTCTGTTTTTCCAGACACTGCTGCTCTGACTGTCTGCAGATGCAGGGAGGAAAGACTGGGTATGTTTAATGGGGAAAAATGCAGAGGAACCTGATGCATTTCGCTGAAGCTAGGTAAAACTTGTCTTTCCTTCAGGGAGTCTCTACATCCTTTTACTTGCATTATGCAAGAGAGCATTGCTAACTTGCTTTAGCTGCTGGCACAGATGTTTCCTTTTACATGTGCATCTCCAGTGATTTTTTAGCCTGACATGTAGCTGCGTAAGCAGGACCTCCTGGAGTCTATGTCATGGAGCTGACTCAGCTTACAAACCCTGACCCTGCAGAGTCAGACTGAGATCCTAAAGGCATTCTGCGATTCCTTGGCTTGTGTCTAGAGACACAGGTTCTGTAGGCTAGATCTGCCCTTCAGCAATCCTGTACAACTGCTCTTTTCCATAATTCTGCTGTCTTTTCCAGACACACCATCCCGGCAAGATTTTTCAGAGCAGTCAGAATTTGTTCTTGCAGTTGCAACTTCGTTAACAGCATTTAATCCACTTGCATGAATATTTCATTGCTCTGCTGTGAGCCCCTACCTTATCTAACCACCCAGTGGGTGCTAAACTGACTTTGGCAAAAATGCAGATTTGAAACTATTAACCTCGACGAGGCAATCCAGATATTAAAGGCATGACGAACCGCCTGCAGTATCTGATGTTATCAGAGCTTCTCCATGAGTTCACAGTCTTACATACATACTTCTGTGGGCTGGATATTAACAGCAGCTTTCTGCATCTGTCAGATGCTAGTTCAAGAAACAAAAAAGAGTTTGTAGTTCCTGTCTTAAAGGCTGTGGGATGCTGGCACGGTTTCAGATAGCCGTCTGCCCTACTATCAAACCCTGTTGTAAGAAGAAGATAGGAGCAGGGTCCCGTTCCATTGCAGGCAAAGTTCTGCCTCAGCCGAAAATGCAAAGGCATGTGGAGTTGTCTTTGGACCTGCTCGACTCCTAAGTGTTCACATCTATTCTCTGTACCCTCTACCACACTGCAGCAAAAGACAGGGCAAGAGGGGTCCAAGTCAATCCCTGTATGAGGAGGAGGCAGTAAAAGGCCAGTATTGACTTTAATAAAGACTGTGAACACATCTACGGATAAAATAAGTAATAAATGATAGCATGACTCAGATGCTTTTCATCTGTAGATCTAAGAGCACTTCACAGAAATAAGTACTGCTATTCCAAGCATAGAGCTATGGTGAGTAATAAAGGCTTTTCGCAGACATATTTCACATGGATCTCTGTTAAAGCCCCTTCTCTCCACATGGCGTCTGTTTAAGATTTACATGCAAAGTACAAGAAGAAGGGGAGGCGGCCGTCAGTAGTTGCTTACCAATCCAGCCCCGATTGCCTTTGCACTTTGCAGTGGGTGGTTTGAGCTGCCGACGCGTAGCTTACCCGTAATTACCACAATTTCCTGTTACACTCATTTGAAAAGACAATGTTCCTGAGGAAGTTATGAAGACGGCAAGTAAGTTGCTGCCTTAATTTCTGCGTGTTTGATTTAAGAGTGCTGTCTTAATTATGCTGGCTAGAGCTTATTTACAGTGCTTCTCAAACAGTGCTGTCTTTTGGAGGGGTGAGAAAGCTTGTGTTTCCAGCTAACATATGGGCAAATTCAGATATTCTGCCGTCCTCTCAGCATGTTGCTCAGAAACAGCTGCAGAAGATTCAAGGCAACTCTTTCTTTTACTGGTGCTGAAGCTGTGAGGAAAGTAGCTTAAATATTCGGTTGCAAGATGCTGCTGCAGCTGGGATGTCAGATAGGAAAATGTAACTATTAGTAAATCTACTGTGTGACTGCAAATGTTCTTTAAAGGCAGTAACTGAAAAAGCATTTTCACGTGTTCAAACCAGCACATTTTTTTAAAGTAATGAATTATTTATGCCTTCAGATGGATTCTCCCGCCAGCTGAGAAGTGTGTGCTAGAGAGCTCCCTCACTCTTCACAGCACAGGGTTTTCAAAAGGAAGGATGTCTGTACCTTTTTGCTAACAGTCATGGCTTCCTGCCTTTGTCAGGGGAAACGTGGTGGAGGGAAGCAGCAAGTTTGCTGTCTGTCTGATGCACAGATAACCTGTTTGGGGCGCCCAGCGTTACTGCACAGCTCGCGGCACAGATAGGACCGGGCTGACTTTGCCTGCACTGTCTCTCATGACAGCAATTGCCGTGGTAGTTACAGCTCTGATGTGTACAGAGGGCTGAATATAGCTCTCAAATAAGGGGATTATCCAGAGAGAATATTAGGTGCTATACTTTTTTTTCTGGGCACACAACGCGTGCGAGGAAATGTTGTGGGAAAAGCTGGGTTGCTAGGCAGTTGTTTTGCTGGTAATGCGGGAACTAAGCCAACGCAGAGCAAGCCATAGAGGCTGTTCTTTTCAGGCCACAGAACAGCAGAGAGCCTCAGCTAATTCTCTGCACTCTGACATTTCCTCTGTGTCTGTTTGGAAACCATTGATGTCATGTAACACCACTCTTAAAAACTGATAAACCACCTGCGACACTCTTCTCTCCACTCACCCCAAAAGTTTTCATTTCTTTAACTCATCTCTGATTAGTTTTTAAGTTCCAGTTTACTCAAGCAAAACTTCCATTGTCACCTCTAGAAAAAGTGAGATTTAGAAAAGGAAGCAAGCTACTAACTCAAAAAGTAACAAATGCAAAAATTGAGAGAAAAAATTATTATGGTTTAGTATATGAAATGAATAATAGAGAAAACAAATTATTTAGCTGTGTGCTCATCAGTGACGATCTAGGTTTCTTCGCATTGTCACTTTAAAGATTCATTGTGCTGAAGGCTGAGCAAACTAGAATACTCTCCTATACACTTACACTAACTTAAAACATCATTAACTGGATATGAAGTGACATGTGAAGGCCCAAGAAGATCCCTGCAGTTTATGTGAAGAACCGTAAGAACCAGAGACTTACGATGGCAGCCTTAGTAATAGGGACTAATTTAGATTTCTGAGATAAAGTAGAGAGAGAAGTACAGCCCTTGGGCATTACACTGCATTTCAGTGAGCTGTGTGAGGCAGTCTTAGGCACTTCAGCTGCAGAACTGGAAATCCAATGCCAGGCAGAGGGAAACCAGAGAGCTGCTCTCCGAGAGAATCATAGATACTGTGCCGACACTGACTCTGATATAAAGGAGAGAGAGGATAATATTCAATGCTGCAATTCAGCTTGTCTCTGTTGCCTCCTGTGAGTCCACAAAAGGCTTTGTGTCAGGGAAACTACCATTAGACTTGGTGCTCATGGGCATCACTACTGACAGTGCCAGCAGGGTCTCGGGGCCAGACAAGTGTGGAGAACAGGATCTTGCATTCTGAGTCACCTTCCTGCTGTCTGGTGGCAAATTTTATTTTAAAGGATTATTATAGCTTTGTGTTGGTGGTGCCAATCCAAATCTTGGTCAGTGCCAAGCCTGGCAATGGTGTGAATGGTTTGCCATGAATGCTCAGGGGGAGGATGAGTTTCATGCAAAGGGGAGCTCTCTCATTCCTGCTGCCCGTAAGGCACAAGCTCTGAGTTGGCCTGAGAAACCAGAAGCTGGGTGTCACCTTTCACAGCTACTGTATGCACCTTCCTTCATTTGCTTTGATATATTTAAGTTAATATTTCCCAAGTTGTGGCAAAGAACATTATGGCATCTTTTCAGGTCATGTTTGTTAGTTCCAATTTTAGCTAGCATATTAGCTGAATATAAACCTTTATTTTATTCACACCCTAATTCATTTTCTTTCTTGCTGCACTTCATAAATAAGTCAATGTACAGAATTGTATTACAGAAGCTCTAGTAAGTAATAAATAATGCATTTGGTTTGCCATATGATTCTGTGCTTGTCTCTGCCCAGTGCTCCTCTAATTCACAAAATTTTTTTTTTCTCATAAGGTATGTAAGTTTATATTTTTTGTTGTACGTTTCAAAAAACTCATGCCTACTCTGAACTAGATGTTTCTGCAAAGAGTTTATACAGAGCAATATTATTCCAAGCAAAAATCTTTATTTATTTCATAATGTCTCTCTAAAGTTTTAGTTGTGGGGGTTCTATTTATGTTTTTGTTATGAGTTAGTGAAGTTTGGAGTTGATAATCAGTATTCTCCTAAACCCCCATGACCCTGTCACATACAGATTCTATTTTTAAAGACCTTCAGAAGGTGCTAGAGGAGCTCAGAGGCCAGCTATTCCGTGTCTGTTGTGTCTGTCGTGTACTTCCCCTATATGAAATTCATTCATATTATCTGTATGTTTCAGGAGAACAAATGATTCTGTTACGAGGGCAAGGATCTGCAAGGGAGAGCAGTTGAGAGAAATGTTTATGTATTGTGTGCTGATTGGACTATCCAGATGCTGAGAGTTTGCACAAGTAAGTGCAGATGTGGAGCCAAAACCTAGTAAGTGAATGCTTATTTGTCCTCAAAAGCTTCTACTACAACATCTACATGTGCATTATAATGTTCAAACTAAGTAGAAAATTGACCTAAGACATTCCACCCGGTATAGACAATATCAAGAGTGATTCTTCCCTGAAAATTCCCTTGGCCCTTGTTTATCCCAGGGACAAACTTTCCAGCAAAGCTCTTGTTGCTTCACAGCAGCATGAGCAGGGAAGGCAAATCAAGATATTAATAGAAGATGCCAGAAAGACCTATAACAAAACTGGACTGTAAGAAGATGGCGAGCCACAGGTTTTTGGCACCAGCCCAGAAAAAAGTTCAGAGGAATATCTATAGGCAATTAAATTAGTCCTGAAAAGTTCTGCTTTGACTATGCTAGGAAAGTGGCTAAGGTAACCTTGATACTAGAAGATATCCTAGCCTGTGAAAAGTCAGAGGCGGTGGATCACTATGAGGGGGCATATGCATTGGGGAAACCTCAAAAAACTTTGCAGAAAACACAAGCAAACAGCTAAGGTGAAAATTAACAAATTTGCCAGGAACTTTGATATTGCAAATTATCTTCAGATTTTTCAAGCTGAGAGGTATTCAAAATATTAAGAACTAAGAAGGAAGTACTACCAGGCAGACTCTAGATCACCACTGCTGAACATTTGATCATGTCAGGAAAAGGCACCCTAAAGACAACACAATATTCACAATATAGACCTTTACAAGCAGGATGATGATGAGGATTGTATTGTACAGGAGGAAGTTAAGAGCACTGGCCAGAAGCCACTGGGAGAAAGGTCTAAAGAATGGATGACTCTAAGTAAAGTGATCTGGAGGAGGAGGAGTTGGTCTGTTCAGGAAGTCACATGTGCTATAGAATACGCAGAAAGAAAGAAAAGATTCTTAAATAAAAAATGAGAAAAGTAAACTCTGTGCATAGTACCTAAGAAAGATGAGCTGCTAAGCTGCGCAAGTTGTCACAGATAGCTGATCAGTGACATTAAGTCCTTCTTTATAACCTGCTTTTCTAGCAAAGGTGTAGTTTTGCCCACTTTGTCCATTACCATATACATTCAGAGTGGATGGCTGGTTATCGGTATCGAACCATCCTTTTCAAATACTGATGCTGCATTTCTGTTCTCATTTCCTCCTCTGCACACATGCATATGTGACACAAACACCATACAGTCATGTTCTGCTGAATCCCCTGAGACAAAGGTAATAGGAGTTACCCAAGGGAAGGGATGAAGTAAATGGTTCAGAGGACTGTAGCCTAAAGTTTTAAACAACAGTAAGAATTAAGAAACTGATGCTATAGGGAAGTAAAGACAGTTTAGAAAATGAAAAACTGAGCCTCAATTTCTGACTGTGGCTTTCAAAGCAGCAATGGATTCCTTCTCCAATTCCCCCCAGCACATACGCACATCTTTCCCTCAAAATAGCAAATTATGATGACTACAGTACAAAGAGAGAGCCAAAAGATTTGCTAACATATATTCTACGCATACCAGTGGTGGATATGTCATACAGAAAAAATGCATGGGACTTTTTTTCCGTCTTTAATAGCAATAACCAACAGAGGTCAGGGCATTTCCTAAAGATTTATTGACTGTTTGGAGCTAATATCCTTCACCTTACTTACGGACCACCATTTGCTCCCATCCAGCCATTAATCTGCAGGAAACACTCTGCACCGTGGTCACTGTTTCCTACGTAACAGCAGCACAAATCAGTAGAAATGGTGTTTGGAGAGCGGGTAGAAATGCTACCCTGTACTTAAAATGCATGTCATGGGCAAGAATAAGGGCAGGAAACAAAAGCCTCCAAACTGTCCTTCCACTGGACACTGCGGAAAATAGGTTGACCACTTCTGACCCTCTTCTACTCAGTAGCCTCACCACCCACTACGGACTGCCAGCAGGAAACATTACTTGACAGAGGCACCTCAAAACGTTATGCAATAGATATAGGATCTTTGCTGTCATTGTTGTCTTTTTCTGCATTTTTTAGCCCTCTGTTACAATGTTATAACAAATTAGCTAAATGTGTCATCTTTGATGAGTGTCATTTCTTCAGGCTTGCAGTTTTTTCAGTCTATAAACGAAATTAAACTCCCTTAATCTCTGAAAAATTACAGGCTGAGAGTGAGTGCAGCGTAAGGGGGACGGTCTCCAGGAAAGCACAGATGGAGTTTGATAGAGTAGAGCCATGGAAACTATATAAATAAAAGCAGAATTGTTTATAAATATTTCCTTTTTTTGGGTGTGGGTGTGAGCAATTGCATTATTTGAAGACACTTTTCTCCCGTAAATTCTTTGTTTATCCTCGGTGCAGCAGTGGGTTCCTAGGGAAGTGCACAGCAGTGGGCAGGATGGCTGCAGGAGCTGCAGGAGACCCCCTAGGGATCACAAGGCAGCAGAAACTTGGGCAGCCCCTCCACTAACGTGACTGAGCTGCTTCCAGCAACCAAAATAGCCCCCATACTGCCGCCAGCTGACTTTGTAGCCAGTCCTGTCCTGGCACTCAAATGTTTGCAATTGGAGCTTTCAGCACGTAATTCAAAGCTGGTGTGATGGGGAGGGTGTTACAGTTTCACATAATAGAATTTGGGTTTACTTTAATTTACAAAACAGAGCATTATAAGTGGTTAGGCACAAAAACTCTCCTTAAAGAGCTTTGCTTCCAGGCTGAGATACGGCTTTACTCCCGCAGCAGCTTTGGTCCTGTAAAAGAGCATCTTTCCATCTTACATAAACCACCTTGCACTCTCATTCATTCAGTTTCCCAAAGCTCTTGTGCGCAAAGCTGAGGGGCAGCACCATGTTTGGGAGCAGAATGGAGTGGGGGGCCACCAGCACAGAGGTCCAGTAGCAAGGTGAACCTTCTCCTCTGAGTAAACACTCAAGCAAGGCAGCTGGTGAGAAGGTGAAGGCATGACCCCAGAAGAGGACATACAAGTAGAGCAAGGAGGAAGCTGAGAAGAGGATGTGATTGACCAGTGAGGGTAGGACATGGGGAAATAACAGCTAGGCTCATGAGAGAAACTGAGCACAAAAAATATGAGCAAAGAATTAGTCTCAAAAAAATCCCTTAAAATGTGTGCCCAAGTGTCAGGGCTGCTGGTATGTGTGTGACTATTTCTAGCAGTTATTTCTTACAGATTTGATTTTTTAAAACATAGTGGTATGATTTTACTACATTATCTTATTATCTTATTATTTAAAAAGCTTTTGTTTAGTTCTGGACAGTATCCAAGTAAGAGTTGTAATGTATATTTAGATCCTTCGTTTTGGAAATCTGTTTTACACAAATGAAAGAAACACATCTCTGGTGAGTGGCATTGCTAGAGACGGTGAGGATGAGTAACCCTGCGTTGGTATTGCTGCCAGGGCTACTCCATGGGCCCCAGCCAAGAGGCTGAGATTATACAGACACGGGGTGACAGAAAGATTCTGCTTTGGAAAACTCTCAGGGCTTTTATTCTCCTTTTATTCCCTGCCTTTAAGCCTGGGAAGCAGAGCAGATGTCTTGAGGGCCACACTTACCACATCAGACCCCATGGCCTGGCATCAGGAGGGGCACACGTCCCGGGCTGGAGGCCAAGAAATGCAGAACACCCTTATGGGGGTCTGTGGCTCAGCCCAGGCCATCCATCTCACCTCCTTCCACAGGGCCAGGAACGAGTGAGACCTCATGGCTGTGGCTTGGGGAGATGGGGAAAATTGCATATCCTGAATTAAAATCTGGGAGAAAATAGCATTCTGAAAACTTTGAGCAGCATGTTCAAACGTGGTAATGTTTCCCAGGATTGTCCTGGCTGGTCTCTCTATCTGTGTCTCCAGCCAGGCCAAATGTCCACTCAGACTTTCCTTGGGTTTAACCAATGATTTCCTGGAAATTCCCATTAGTTACACCAGGAGGAAAAAGCAGTTGATAAGACCTAAATCAAAGATAATTAAGTTCACTAAACTGGAAATTCCGTTATTTGTCTAACTGTGATCAACATGGGGCAGTTCAGGGGGAAGTCAAGAGGCACGCAGGAAACAGGTCCACGGCTGGAGCCATCACCAGGCTGCAGTAAGATCTGGAGAAGTAGGAAAGTTGGCGACTATGGAGCAGGGTTGGAAACCAGAGCTATGGGCAAGGACGATGAGCTTTGGTGCAGAGGAGAGCAGGATGGAGAAGTTGGGTTGGAGAAGAGCTAGGGTGCTGATCCTCATATGGATTCCTCGGGTACAGGTCCCTCCTCTCCTGTTCCTACCTTAACCTATTAGTGCTTCTGGTTTTAATTTTGCTGAAGCACAGGACTGTTGCACCAACTCATATGGTTTCTAATTAAGCTTGTACATTGATGCATGGAAGAAATTAGTGCACACTCAGCCAGGATGTGAATATATAGTTCATTAGCTACTTTGTACTGTATTCTCTATGGGTGTCCTTAGTATACAATAAATATTACAGTGACTTACTCTGCTGTCTCAGTGATGGTACAGAAGCCTAGTGCAGACTGGCTTGTGGGCTGTAAATTCACAGTGTAGCTGTGGCACACTAACCTACCCACTGGAGGCACACCCTGACTTAAAGCTGCATCACTTCCCCACATAGATGAGATTTATCTGTTTGTGCTTGTAGTACCTGTGTGATCAGGAATCAACTGCAGCTGGAGCCTCTAAGTGGGTCTGTTATAGAAGCAGAATAATAATAATAATTAATTGCAACTCGTCATGTCATTGTAAGCATGCAGTCAGATGGGGTAAAGAAATCCTTTCATTTGTAAGCTGTTAAATGGAGACAAAGGCTCAGGTCCAGTCTTTAACTTCTTAACTTATGTGCAAGAGAATGGTTGTGGGTATTTCTTTTCCTTCCAACCTGCCACAGGTGAGGCACAGTTCTTTTGCCAGCGGTCAAGCAGCATGTTGTGTTTTGGCTGGAGGAATCTGCCATTTCTATTTTCTAAGCCCTGCTTGCCTCTTGTGTATCAGGGAGCTTTTGGCTCACACCGCAGGGACTTGAGGAAGTAACTGTGAAGCCAAGTGAGGAGATGGGGGGCATCTTTCTTCAGTCTGTTCTCCCTTCAGCCCAAGCCCCTGTATTTGGAAGTCTTGCAGATCTATTTGCAAGCCCAGGTGATGACAAGCCAGGAACGCTGCTGTGAAGACAGCCAGTCCCTCTTCCCCCAAGCCATGGAAGAGCCATCGCTTGGAGACATTGTTCAGGAGGAGCTGCTTTGATGAGACAAAAAAGCACCCCAAACAGTTCCTTGTACTGGACATGGAAGAGAGATAAAGGTTAACTTGTTGCAATTAATCAAGGCTATAAAGGCATATAATTAATTCTGTGTTTATTAGGAGATCATAGCTGTGAAAAGGGATGTTCCACGGGTTAGTGGCTTCCTGCAGCGTATAAATGCCAAGACCAAATTAATAATTTGGTAAAGTTATTGTATATATAGTTGGTAAATAAACTTGGTAAAAGTTGAATGCTGAGGTGAAGGGGTAAACACCCACAGTATGTAATGCACATGGGCTTCTAGTAGTAGGATTTTATTTTGTCATGGAAAAAGACCAAAAGGGGTTAACAGTATTATCTGAGGCTGGTAACTGACACTTGACCACTCCATCATTAATCATGTGCCGCATTTAGAGTTCTTTTTTAAAAGCCTATTTATTTCTCCAGAGCCTTACAATAATAAAAATCTCCTTTCCTATTTAAGAATCAGGTAGTTTTAAGAGCACATGGCTTGTAAATAATGCTAGCTCTCTGGCAGCCCGACAGACAGGATGATACTTGGGTATCACTGTGAAGTAACATCAGAGAAATGGGTCTTCTCCCAGAATAATGGTCCTGCTGATACATAAATATCCCAATATTTATGGAAAAAATATATGCAAAGGCAACATGTTCATGTTCATGGCAAAGAACCAAATAATTTCTAGAGCAACGTATAATTGTGCAGTTTGGGGGAAATCCTTATTTATCCGAAGTTTTCTATCTTCTTCTGAATGATCTCAGTGTAAATGGGGATGAGACTTTACATTGTAGCTGCTGCTGAAGCTGCAAGTGGGTTGCTTTCTGTGCCTCTACAAACCATTTGCATTCTGAATGATGCTCTTCTCCTTGGTTAAAACATAAAGTGACCTAGAAAAATGAAGAAGCTGTAGCGCTCAAGGAATATTACCTTACCTAATCTACCGCTCTCATTCTAACTCTCCTTCTCTGTAGTGGCAACTGCTGGGGAGAAGAGACCTGCTGCTACCACTGTCCCTAACAGTGTATCATCTGCCACAATCTCTCCTCCCGATGCATATGCAATGTTGCCTCATTGGCTTCCCATCCTAGTTTTTATCACTGCTGAACATGCATCCCTATTGGACTGCATCTTTTTCAATGGTCTGCTCAGGTTGCTGTGAGCTTTAGCATGTAACCTCACAGAAGGGAGATATAGTTTATGTGGTTTTCAAATGAAAAGAACTTATAGGTACTATTTTTAGGGTTTTGTAAGTTCCATTTTTATTTGCCTATGCATTTAAATATGATAGATGACAAAGCAATGTATCCCAACTGCAGGTTTTTTCCCAGTTGATAATGAGAAATACATTGCAGAAAACCGGTTTTGACTAGCTGTGGATTAACAGGAAGCCTAATATTTCCAAGAAAAGGTTTATAAGGTGACACCTTCCTCACCTGTGTACTGCTAGTCACAGCCCGTTAGGGCAAGAGAAGGATAGCGAGGGCAGGAGAGGGATCTTTGGGGAAGGTCCTCGGTTGCGCTTCACGGAAGAGGCATGTGGAGGTGGTATCTACACTGTGGGACCCAAGGTGAGCCTGCCAGCTCTGTGCTGAGGTTCAACCTGGGCACCTGGTGATACCCTGCCCTGTGCCCCGTGTGCCCTGGGTCCTCTCACTGGGAGGCGTGAGGGTGTTCAGACCATATTCCTAAGGGGGAAAACGCGGATGAAATGTGCATCACAGAGTCTGCCTGACCATGACTAGATAAAAAATAGATCTGTTCCTACCCACTTGGTCCCTTCCTTGAGCCAGCACTACATGCCAGCTCACTGAAAGTTTCCTAAGAAGGGCTAAAAGCTGTATTGTTTGGGACATTTGAGAGGATGCTGGAGAAAATAATGTTAAGTAAAGAAAAATCATGACATTTTGCAAGGGCATGAACTATGTCACTGAGTATGTTTCTTCTAGATGTACCTTTTGTGGTTCGTTGAGCTAGAGAACAGGATCAGAAACCCAAATAATATTGTAGAGCTTTCAAAAAAAGAAATCTCTTTTTTGGTTCCAGCAATATTAAAGAATATTGAAGACAGAGAAACTGTAATTGTTGCCATCGTTGGTTTTTAACTGAAGTCACAAACTGTAGCTAGCAAGACACTTATGTAACACTGTCTAAAATGCCTTTGTGCTCAGAAAAGGTCATAAGTAAATTACTTTGAAGCTTAATCAGTGGGAGTACAGGACAATTTCTGTATTTCATTATGAATCCAGTTTAAATCCAGTGAGGTCAGCGCAGTTACTTGGGTTTTACAGTACAGTAAATGTGTGCAGAATATGACTCCATGATTTTAACTCTGCTTTGTTTCGGTTGTGCCGATATTATGGACGTACTTGCAAAGAATAATTTTAAAGAAAAGACTCAATATGCAAACCATAAAATAATACCTATAGGGCAAAAAGTGTAAAGTTTAATGCTGTTTAATATACAAAATATTTTCTAGTGTTTCTACAATAGTCTATAAAATTAGTGAATACTTTATGTAGGGACTACAGTGACTAGTTTTGTATGTAGGACATTTTAGAATAGGATTTAAAAGTATAGCCTTGCTCTCTTTATAGTTGTGTTTATCTTCTTGATCTGTTATATATTTGTGACCCATAGGCAAAGCCACAAATCCTTTGGAGAGAGAGCAGCTCTCCAGAGGAGTCTAGTTCGTTAAGTTCATTTTGAGCCAGTTTAGATCCCTGGGTTTCTTTGCTTTATTTTTTTTTGGCACTTTGATAACAGAGAGCACTTTCACCATCTCAGGTCCCGCAGAGGAATTGGTAGGGACTTTGTTTCAGGATATAAATGTGCCATCAGCGATGCTGAGGGAACAAAGGCAGCAGGAGCAGAAGACTTGCAGCATGAGTCTGACAATTTGCTGAAGCAGCAGAGAGTGACATTTGATTTGAACCTATAAAACAAATCCTGCACTTTGGTATAATTGCTTATGAAGAATACAGTAAAAGGTGAGACTTGAACAGAGAATTTAGATCCCAAGCCTGGAGTTGTTTCGGTACTAAGAGGAATGATGGAAAATAGAGAAGAGAGGAAAGAAACCAGAAAGCTACTGGTGGAAGGTGGGCACAGCCCATCTAAAACTATGCGTCTTTCCTGGGATTCCTGAGTGGCATTTTCAAGATGGGATGTATAGAGACTTACCCGTACTGAGCAGACTGCAGCTACTCTCTGCTGCTGGAGCCAGTGCACTTTCTGCAGCTGGGACTCTTTTCACAGATTTGTGTACAAAAAGTGCCCTGAACCTAGCCCTGGAAGTAAAAGATAAAATGACAGGAATTTTTTGTTCAGCGCTCTTATCTTGGGGGATGTATTAGGGTGTGCAAAATTCAAAGGGGTGGGTTTTCCTGTTTCTTTTCTAATGATGATTTTTACAGTGTGTAAATATGGGAAGTGTACAGCCCTGTGGTCATTTTTTCCCGCAGAAGCATCATGGAGCAGGCAGATAAAACAATACAGATAATTCATTTAGGGGTGTTATTTAAAGGTAAAGAGTTGATCAACACAAGTGACTGTTAAATTCACTGCCAAATACAACAGCTTTCGTGAGTGATCTAGAAAAATCATCATAAATGTGTTTGTATAAAATCTCTTCTGTTTGTATGTTTTGCTGTCTCGCTGTGAATAAAAAAAACGCCCTTCCTCCCGGGAAAATTTAGTGTGATTGATAATCACTGTTTGAGCCAGACAGGTTCAGAAGACAAGGTGCTGCTGTGCAGCCTCAGGAGGAAAGGATAGCGTTCCCGGGCATTTCCTGGCCCAGGAGGAGTATGGCTCCTGTCAAAAACTCTGCTGCTCTGAGGGTAAAGCTTGTACCTCTTTTGGCTGACACCTTGATGCGTCGCGGTGGCCCTCTGCCAGGTGCCTGTGTCCTTTCTGGTAGGCCCCTCCAGCAGAAGAACATTCCATGCACTGGAATTGAGGCTTTCCACAGCAAGATGTCCATTTTGCTATCAAGTTCATTAAAGAAGCAAGTGGGAGGCATCCTGGCTCAGAGGTGACTTCACAACCTGGTGCTGCCAGGCCACCCCAGCTCCAGGGGGTCTCCAGACAGGACAGGGGGAAACTGTCCCCCTGAGAGATGAGCCTGGGGAAGCAGCTGCAGGGAATTTCCAGGGCCAGCCTTCCTGGGAGTGAGGGCAGCTCAGGGAACTAGTTATTTGTTTGGACATCCAGGGATCCACCTGTCTCAACTGAGAACAAGACCACCTTTAACTGATCTTGATTTATTCTCCCCGGGGAAAAAAATGTTATCCTGCTGATGCTAGGCATCAATAAGGGCACTAATAATGCCAAACTAAGAATGGGGTTGGAACATTCATACCTCTCTTCTCTAAGCTTAGTCTAGTCCCATGCATGCAATGCTTTCTATCAGTTACTTGATAACCCATCATTATGAATTACCCAGTGATCTGTTGATTTGGGATGTGTGTGGTGATTACTCTGGTAAAGGCAAGAAAATTTATATTTGACACTAAGTTTCTGAATAACTAGAGGTGGAGTGTCATTAGGGGTGTATTCAGATTGTGAAATGGCAGATACATTTTAAAAAATCTTATTTTACTAAGCTTAATACTGTACTGGCAGTGCTGATGTAACTTGTGGAAATCAGTTTACATTTCATTTAAATGTCTGAGTGAGAGATTTGGTGATAGTGATTCTTTGCTTTAATGACAAGAATGTCAATCTACATAGTATATGAAATTTACTGAAAACAAAATAAATCATAAGACCATCAGACACTTGGGTCTGATGGCATGTTCTGGTGGCAGGGCTGGGTGTAGTGTGAAGAACATGACCAGAGCAGCTGGTTTCCATCAAATGGCATCATGATGGTATGAAGGAAGGTAAAGGGAGCCCTGCTGGCTCTATCGTTTATGCTCTGCAGATCCGCTGATGTAATTTTCTCTGATGGCTCTCTCGGCCTCTCTGTAGTGTCCTGGGGAGCTGAGCTGCAGTTGCCTGTTCATGCTGCACTTGCTGAGTGACTAGAAGTGCACCATCCAAAAAGGCAGTGGTGCTGGCTTCCAATTAATATTCCTGTGTGTCTTTTTGGTGAGTTTTAGGGGTAAAAAGCCATCAAGTCTGGAATCTGTTACCTATTAAGTAGTTGTTGCCTTACAGAAATGGCCATGTTGACGTAAGGTCTTGTGATACAATGGGTTTTACGAAATAATGCCATCTGTCTGCTGGAAATTAGACTAAGATTAGATACATGTCTCTTTACAGACCAGTGTCTATAGATGTGTCAATGGCAATATCTTTTGTTCAGTGACCTGGAACCTGATTTGTAAATGCATCTGTCTGGTTTTATGTTTATGTGCATCCTTTCTGTTTTTTAGTTTACTAGTACCAATGTAAACATGCTTAATGAAGCAAGCACCTTGATTAGATTTGGGCTTGTGTAAATATTTTATTTTATCTGTCCGAAATTATTTCTTCCATAGAGGCACATTTTCTTGTATGTCTAATATAAAAACTTGCCAAGTGCCTTGCACTCTGTTGCTCTGGCACCAAATTACTACAGCTTTAACTCCCCCATAGAAACATTTGTGTGTGTTAGTGTTTTTGTGCGCATTTTAAAATTGCATTGTGTAGTAAACACACTGCTCAGCGACTACCACAATCTATTTAGTAAAAATGTGATGAAAAAATGTAAACATTAAACAATTACTTTTCATTTAAGAGCCAAAGCCATACCTCATCATGATTTACCAGAAAAAAAATAATTGGCTGACAAAAAGCCCATAAGTGACGATAAACTGTAATAATGACATAAAAGAAAGAGAGCTACTTTTCCTCTTTCCTAAAACAAATATAGTAACTGTTTCTGGAAGTCAAATCCTTGATAGCCTCTGCTTAAGTTCAGCTCTTAAGCTGCAAAAAAATACTCTAAATCATACCTTTTCCTTCCCTGATTTCTTAAAAACATGCAGGAAACACTTTTTAGATATGTTGTCAGATCATTTTTCTATAGTCAAATAATTATATTTTGTTTAGAATCTGCAAAAAGCTAAAATGTGAATTCTTTAATCTACATTGTCAGCAAGGATAAAGTTAAATACAAATGCTGTAAGTAACATTTATAATGGATGGTACTGCAAAAAGAGCAAAACTTTGAGTGTCACCTTAACTGGCTGGTTATTTTCTCTGTCTATCAGTCTGAAGGAAATGAGAAAATATAGGGCATAAATGCTCAACGTGTCTTTTGAGGGAACAGCTTTCAATCTAACTGCATGAAGAATGATATGCAAAAGATCATTAACCAACACACCGGTCAGAAGAGTGTCATCCTCACTGCGTAGCTCAGGGCAGGGAGATTACAACAACCATCTTGTGCCTTGGCCAAGCTCTTTCTTTTTATTTGGCCTCTGGCTTGAAAGAGATACGAATTCGAGATTAGAAATACAGTATATTACATGCTTTTGTGAGTAATCCAGGCTAGCTTTCAATAACCTGTGTTCTGTGGCTTATTCATGTTCTGCATGTCCTCAGATGGTTACCTACAAAGCTGCTGCAAGGAAAAGAGCTGTGGACCCCTATGCACTTGTCAGATGGTGAGGGAGTCTCTGGCAGGCAGAGTTTGGAGTTGGCTCCAGTCCCCTCATGGTGCCAGGCTGCCTGCACAGTGGCTGGGCACACACAGCATTTGGGATGCCAAGTGGTCTGTGAATTACTTTTTAAAATGTTGCATGGTGCTTCAGCTGGGAAAGGGTTTGCTCTCCATCTCCAGGACACTGATCAAGACAGACAGAAAAACATTTTCTGGTGAAGTCTGTAAGTGATATAAAACCTGGTGAAATAATAAGTGAATGCAGTGCCCTAGAGCACAAGGAGCCCGTGTTAGCTCCTTGGGATCCATTCAGGCAGAGACCACAGGCACCATTCTCAAGTGAAGTTATAAAAAGCTGGTGAACTTCTGGTCCAGATGACACTCTGCTTTCTACCTTGTTGACTATGTCTTCTTTCTGCAGGCTACAAAGCTGCATCTAAATACAAATCCCCCACAGCAATTAGATTTTTCTATGCAACCTGAAAGCAAGCATCCCAACTTACTCTCCTATGAGGAAAACTGTATGTTTCCCAGGTAAACCCCAGCTGTCAGGAAGGTTTTCATTGGTGTGCACTGAAAATCAGGAGCCTGTCGCCCTCAGTGCCCATACTCTGTTTTTAAGCAGGGTTTTTCTTTCTTCAGCCAGAGCTGGGAACACTGACATTCACCCAGCGTGTTTCCTCTCCGCTGAATTCCTCTACGTTGAATGACTAACAAGAGACCAAGGAACACTGTGAAGATATCTGTTCATTGCTAGTGCTCAGATTTTCCATTCATTGCCAAGACACAGCATCCATTTCCAGCAGTAAATGTCATGCACACAATAGCTCTGCTGTCGGTGTGAAAACCTAGCTTAACTAGAGGAGAGGCATAAAAGATCAGAGCACATCCTCTGTGTGCAAAACTTTACAGTCCAAAATATGTCTCATACTGGCAATTTGAAACTGATTGATTAGACAGGGCTGTATCCTAAGGCTCCATTGTCTGCCTGTATCAAATGTTACTTTTTTTTTTTTTTTTAACTTGAATCATTTTTACACGCCTGGGTACTAAAACTGATTATATTCCTTACCTGGCCAAAAGAAGGCAGCATTTGAAGGAAGGTTTGCAGACTGCAAACCTGGCTACACATGGTCTTCACCTGGGTGGATGTTAGGAGATACTGGGGCTGTTTGTCTTTATCCAGGTTGGAGCAGACAGTGTTCCACAGGTCATATTTAAACAAGCAGGAGATGTGAGGGACAGCAGCAGAAGATGGTATAGGACAAAAGAAAGCAGAGGCAGCAATGCCTCAGTGCAAGGCAGTGTTAGAAAACAAACTCTAGGGAATGTGTTTGAGGTCAGTCTCTGAACCAGGAGCAAGACAAATCAAAATCTGAATCGGATTCTGCCTTGTAGTTTGACCTTCAGTGCACAGTCTGTATATTGATTTAAAAGCTGTCTAATTCCTCGGTGCAGAAGTGTTTCGAGTGTATGAGAATATTTCTCCAGCTTTATATAGTAAGGGACACATAAAATCTGATTTGAAAAATAATATAGTGTGCAATGATTAAATGATACGCTCTGACATTTGGTGGTGTTTGTGAGATATCAGTCTATTTCTAGTGCAGTGTAGGCTTAAATAGCCAAGTGGTGTTTATAGGCTGCTGCATTCCTTTTCAATTTGCTAATAAGCATTAGTCTGCCGAAGTAAGCCAGCCCTGTGCTGAATAAACATGTGGGACTCTGTTCATCTACAGGACAATGTGAGCAGCCCATCATACCCTCAGTGGAGATTTACACATACATCATGTCTTAAATTGTGAAAAAAGGAAACAGAATTTAAACTAATCGACTGTGCTCTTTGGATACGTGTTCAGCCTTTGTATATGCCTTAGTTTACCTACTTGAAACTTGAACTAAAAATAATCCACAGCTGGAAAAATCTTTGTGATGTACACTAAAATTCCAGTGAGATGGTTGTGAAGTGTAGTTTATTCTTGTAAAACGCTTTATGATCTTTGTTTTAAATGTGTTTGAACCATAAATGCCATTAAGAGTTTGTTTTACCGCTGGTCAGTACTTTCAGTGTTGCATCGTTAACATTAAGAAATGGAGGTGTGTCATTTTGGTTGAGTTACCATGAAAAACTTTGTTCTCAGCTGGAGCACAAAAGCATGAGTTCTCTTGTAGTGGTGAACACACTAGAGAGATGGGGATACTGAGCTGTGTAGTGCCACCATCAAGTAGTAGAGGTAGGGAAAAAATATTCTTTTATGACTGGACGGACATTCAGTCACTGGAAAAAGAAAGCTAACACAATGGGGCAACTCTTCCTCTTCAAGAGAATTTGGGCTTGTTACAAAGTGGTTCTACATCCAAAGTACTTTGGGAGGTTATGAGAAAGATTTGAATTTGAGTATAGATTCTGCTCTCAGAATCTATATTCTGTTCAGTGACCTGAACAACTCCCCCCAAAAAGCAAAGTCTGAACTTTTCTAGTTGCAGCTGGTGCAGCATTAGGAGGTATCAGGCTTTAATCAGAATCCTGCTTTCAGTTTGCAAAATTTTAAATCCACTTTATTTTCAGAAGGTGCTGAGCCAAAGTCCCTGATCCTTTCTTCTTGGATCGTGCTGGGGTAGTAGCTAAGTGAAAAGCTTCACTCAGTTCTGCTAAAGCAGCTCCCTTCTACCCCTTTACTGAGAAATCTTTTAGCTGAGACTTTTGCGGTGATCAGTTAATTAAGTCAGATTGAAACATACAGAGAGCCATGGCATTGGCTCAAGATTTTCACTTGTAGCAACTAGGTCTTGAGAAGGAAAATGTTAACATGTGGTACTATCTTGCCACTTGGAAATACATAATTGTGCTTAACACTATTTCACTATGGAGGGGGACTCTTTAAGTGGAATTGCAAACCTCTGGAAGTGGCTTCCTAATGGAAACAACAGATCACGAACAAGGTAACTAAAGCAGCTGCTTGATTGATTATATTAATGCCCAGAAGGAAATATGTCCATTAGATTTTTTCCATGGCTTTCCATTGTATCTTTCTCTCATTTAACAATGATCCATATACAAGAAAGGCTAAGGACAATGCGTATTGGAGGAGGGAAATAATTGCCTTTAAGCAATATCCTTTTGCGTTCAGAGTGGCTGGGATTGTTTTCCCTCTCTCTTAGAAGCCCCTATGTATAGCCAGTGAGCAGGGTCGGCTGCTTGGTTTGAATTTCTCTTTGTCTGTTTACTGTGACAAAAAAGACCCCAGCTTGTAAGCAAGCTGCAAAGCATTGAGCAAAGATGTGTTTTGAAGGACAGGAACAGCTGAGCCTTCTGGAAGCTCTACATTTTGCTGATTATTGTGGTCTCCTGGCTGATTTTGCTTACAGTTATATGTATGTGATTTATCTGCATATCCCATTTTATAAAATATTCCAAAGAGGAATCAGTATAATGAGACTCTCAAAACTTTCCTCTCCCCCTCTCCAGGATTAAGAAATTGTCACTCCAAACCTGCATGTTATCAGAGCTTTCTTCTCACCCTTTCTCTCTTTCCTTTCTTTCTTACTTGCTTCCCTTTCCCTTTCTTTTCTTCTTCCCTTCCTTCCCTCTTTCTTTTTCTTTCCTTCTTTCTTTTACTTTCTCTTCCTTTGATTCTGTCTCTTTCTTTAATTCTTTCCTTCCCTTCGTTTTTTTTTTTTCTTTCACTTGCTAAGTCTGTCTGATTCTTTGTCTCTCATTTTGCCTTCTTTTTTGTTTTGTCCCCCTTCTCTTGTTTGGTCTTATTCTTTCTTTCTCTCTCTTTCTCATTCTTTCTCTCCTTCTGTTTTTTTTATTCTCTTTCTGAAAGCACTACATTCTTGTGGAGTGGACAAATGAACTTTATGTTTTGTTTTCTGCTTTCTGAAACACTTTGTATGAAAAGAGCTCATGATCTAAATGCATATCTTGCTGATGGTTCTTTTGGGTTCTTTTGACCCTATGTGAGTTTAGCAAATAACTCATCAGCTTAATTTGGAAAAGGATTGGGCCCCCAAGATGGATTTCAGTTCTGACTGCCCATAGAATAGCTTGGGTGGGAAGGAACCTTTGAAGGTCATCTAGTCCAAACCCCCCTGCAACGAGCAGTCTGCATGAAAGCAAGCAGAAAGGCTCATCAATCTACTTACTTGTCTGCCTAAAACTATTATGTCAAAGAAAGCTTGAACAGTCTCTGAACTGAAGATTTTTTGAGAACATGAAAACTCTAGAAGCTGATACCAACATTTTTCTGAAAAGGGATTACTTCATAGCACAGATATATGTTTCTTTGTAGCATCCAGAAAATTATATTTGACTGTTGCTATTTCGTGAGAACTGACAGCACACTTCATACTGTTTGAGAGGCAAATGAAAATTCAGGGCCTCCTACCAGGCGCCTGTTTCTTATTTCTGAAATGCTAACTATGCTTTAATTGTGGTCTGGAAGTTGATGTTATTTCAGAATTGTCTTATTAATTCCCATCACTCCTATTCTGCAGATGTGGAAAATCACCCTCTTTACTATATTGCGCATGATTCTCTTCATTATCATCTGCTAAGGTTCCAAAATCTGTTATGAGCTTGCTGCTAATTTCAACTTCCTTTCCTGTTTTGAGAAAAAAGCCCCACAACAGACAACATGTCATCTGTATAGCTACTGAATGACTTACCTTGTTGTAATAAAGAACTCTTTTCAGAGACATAAGTCAATAGTTCTGCTTAGGGCAGCCAAGAGGAATTGTGTGTTCTTGGGCACATCCTTTCCAAGGATGTCTCTTCTTTCCAAGGGAAAACAGTTTTCACTGGACAAGCTGGTACTCTGCCAGCTAGGAAAACCTAGGGTGTTTGAAAAATTAAAGTTGCCTTTAATAAAAAAACCTCTTTTCTAGTCTAACTATTCTTTATTAGCCAGCTATGCAGTATTAAAGTATTCAGAAAATAGTATTATGAAGACAGTAATTTTCTAAAATGTGCATTCATTTTCAATTTTATCTATTCTTTGTCACTTGTTCTAACAGCTATGCATAGCATAGAAGTAATTGGACCTGTGTATTTTTAAAGAATTTCATTGAAACTGGTTAGTAATAATGACATCACTGTTACAACAAAATCGATTTTTAGCTAAACCTCAGCTTATTAAGCTATGAATAAACAATTCTATGGGCAGTAAGTACATTTAGCATTGTCTAACAAGGAAGCATTAAAACTGGAGAGGCCTGAACTCCCTTCCCAACCCCATAGTGGGCTGTTGTGGGCTGAGTTTTTTATCATCTTTAAAATGGCCACGCCAGGAGTCACTCCCAACGTTTTGGAAGCGATGTCTGAGAGTGCAAGGCAGAATAAGGGCGAAAGATTTTGAGGAGGGGCTATAGACCATGATGGCCCGGAGGGACAGATGTTTTACACCATCTCTTTGAAAGCCCCAACACACACAAATGCATTATCATGAATAACTCTTATGATGCATTTACCAGTTATTTCTGCAGATACCAACCCCCGAAACGAGCTGCCTACTCATTTGCAGAGGTTGAGCAGGACCGAAGCTGTTGGCAGCGCCTGCATCAAAGCTGAAATATGATGAAAGGATCTGCGTTGTGTGTGCTGAACGGGGGCAGACCTGCACCACGCTCACTCCTTGTCCAGCAAATGCTACTTGCCGATGCCATGACGTGTTTACAGGGAGAGGTCTCTCTCCTTTCTCTGCCGAGCAGTAAGCTCAGCTAAGTCTGCCACTCTTTTGTTAGATTTGTAACAGTGTGACCGACTGTCAAATCTCAGGAAATTCTATGGAACTGGCTTTGTATTTAAAAATAGAGCTGATGAAGGTGGGGGGGGGAAGAGCACATTCAGAAATCTGGCTTTTTGTTCTTTGCCAAACGGTCCCACTCTCTCTCAGGCGGATTTTGCAAAGAGCTCGCCATATGGGAGGACAAGGGCTTGGGAAAACCTGATCCCAAGTTCCCCCAAAATGGGGTCTTCTGGGATGGTAAACTGTCTGATTATGTTGCACAACTAATTGGATATTTGTTCTACGGTCCTAACGTGCTTATTCACCCTGTACATAATCATTAGAGTCGGTTCTGAGGTCCAGTCAATGGATTACTTTATAAGCCTTTGCAAGTGGGTTTGGGGACCCTGCAGGGTGTGTCAAGCAGTACCTCCCTGCAGACGAGAGCCACAGGGGCCCCAATCCCTTGCCTTCTTCTGCACCGAGCTAATAACTCTTGTCTCTGCCCTTTTTTTATGTGAATCTGACCATAGCACATCATGGAGCTTGTAAGTGCTGCTCCCTATGGAAGGGAGGACCAGGCTGGGAGGACCTGCCATATGCACCCCATGGCATGTGCTATGGAAAGGTCTGAAGTGGCTGAGGTCCAGGGGCAGTAAAACCCTGTATTGCAATTGCTACTTCGGATAGCAGAAAGGATTTTTGTGACCAGCTGTGGATATGGTTAATCAGGACTCTGCAGGACAGTTCATTTCAGTGACTGCTCACTTGTATTTTTAAGGAATGAGTCTTTAGCGAAATAGTCTCTTACCATATGGTCCAATTCGAGTACCTATATATCCTTCACACAAAATTATAGTTAAAAATCATCTGAGAGATTATGCTAAAAAAATCAGTGAGGGAAAATTAGGGACTTCATTAGATAAAAAACCACAACTGTCAGCCTCTCAAACTGTTTGATCCAACTTGGCTCACAAATTGACTTCCTAGCCCAAGGCAAGTTACTGTATTTACTAACTTATCTGCTTTTTTTTTAAAGGAGGAACTAAACTGCCAACATGTTCTTTTCATCTGTGTTCATCCAAATTTGAATTTGCAATGGGTCATGTTTTGTTTGTGATGGTGAGCTTCAAGTGGGTTTTCTGAAGGAAACAAAATATTGATAATTCATGTGAATTTTAGAACTTTTTTGTGCTTCAGAATTGGTGTGGAAATCTTGCAAGGTGAAGTGTTGTTCTGAAGAACATTCAATGTGCCTCATGACATTTTTTCTAGTGATTTTTTTAATGCTTCCATAGACGCAGTTTCAGCAGTTAAAGCACAACACAGCAAATGCTAAATATAGACTCAAGTCAAATGGTTGATAGTTTCTGTTTTACACAGCTCAGTTTTCTTATCTCTGTGCAAGGGAGACTGGTTTAATTAAAATGGAATATGTAAGCTCAAGGATCTCTAGCACTAAGTAGATATTATTGTTCGATTGTGTTCTGCTTTTAAACTTTGTTGCATACTTCTAGGGTTTTAGACCCTTCAGATTGCTTTAGAGGTCCGAGTCAATTTTCAGAGGTCACACATTTATGCTTTAACCTTATGTGTTCTTGCATATCGGTAACATCTGCAAGCAGTAACATATAATGCAGCAAACGCTGTGGTTTTGGAATATGTGACCCTTAATACAATGAAAATACATGTTTTTCTTGTGGTTTTAATCCAAATTGTGTTAGCGCATCCTTGCAGCAATTATCTTCAAACATAGAAGTGAACGAGAAGTAATATTTGCATGCATTTAAAGATAGTTTATTACAGGAGTCTGTTTCCTTTTAATTTCTTTCTCATTTTTCTGTTCTATCTTCTAACCCAAGTGGCTGTGCTAAGTAAGGGTCTTGTCACGGTGACTGCTGGGGATGCGTTTCAGCAGGGCCAACATCATGAAAGGCTCATGTCATGTAAGCTCAGTGCTATCTTCTAGCAAGGACTTCCATGAATGACTTGACTTCATGGAGCGTTCTCTGGAGTAGTTTGCAGATGGGAGTCTTGTGTATGACTGCTTCTTGCCCTTTCTTAACGCACATTAGCTGCTGTCCACCTCAGCTTCCTGCGCTGCTTGTCATGTCATATTTCAGTATATTTTTTGCTCTTTTTAATTTTCACTCTGGGAGCATATACGTAATGTTGTTTTGTAAGGAGGCAGCCAGTTCTGAGCTTTCAGGCAGGCTATTTGTCTCTTCCCGTTAGTGCATTTCGTTTGGGTGGTTAAAGCTACTTACCTTGTGAACAGATGGCCCTCAGTTGTCCTTCAGAAGCCAGGGGGATGTTCCCGTGCTCTGGATTCACCTTCTGATGCTTGGCTCAGAAGATAGTTACACTGAAAGCTAAATGGTCGAAGTATAGAGCATATTTGTGCCATACTGTCCTGCATTAACCAGAAAATTGGAATTATCGTTCTTCAGTTTAATTGATTTAACCAAATATTCCTATTTGAGTTATTAGAATGGTACACTGGTGCACTACATGATGTGCAATTCTTAAACCATGGAATTACTTCATGGAATACTTCAACTTCTGTGCTTCTCTTATTTATGTACATTTCAAGTTGCACGCTCACTTAGAAGCTCAATTTCTTGTTGTTTTCTCTGTGACCACAGATCAGGTTGCATGTTTACTAAAATGCCTTTTGGATCCATTTGGTCACTCAAGCAATGCGTTAAAAGTAGAATACTAGAGAATGATCTCACAGCCAAGCCGGAGTTGCAAAGTTACTTTTAATAAACACTCTCGTCTGTGATAATTTTCAGTCAAAAGCAAAACAGTCTAAGGATACTGAGGAGGACTCATATGCAAGTCATATACTAACCCTGAAGTTCTGTGAAACAAATCTGACGGGCACTCTGGTCAGTGCAAACTAGCACAGTCCGATTTTGCATTTCAGTCATTTTCTGCCTTTTTTGGCGGACTGCATTTGGATATTTCATATAAGTTTATGCTAATATATATGTTCATCAGTTTACTGTGAGAACGCTATTAAAAAGACTGAAGGATACGAAGCTTGTGATAAAAGCCAACTGCGCTTTGCAGTCTCAGGCATAAGAAAACCAGAGAGCGTTTTCTAAGGCTGCAGATCCTCCACCCTGGGCAGTTCCCAGCAGTGCCATGGTCGATGGATGGCTGCTGGCCCTCGTGCGCTGTGCCAGGAGCAGGCTGGTTCCCAGACATCTGCAGGGGGTGTGCTGGGCGGGTCTCAAAGTGTCCTTTTAAACTGGATTTTATTCTACCAGCATAGAATACCCCATCATTTTAGGCATGGACCTCTCACGGCTGAGAGAAAATAAAGTATTATAATACTGATACATTATTATAGTATATAGTAGTGAACTATTGTAGAATCAACGCCAGTGAATTTTGTAGAATAAAAGTCAATGGAGAAAAAAATGGGGTGGGGAGCTTCATGATGTTAATTGTATTTATAGTTAAAGCATGAAATACATTTTTCCATCTGACTTCTACATATGGGCATATGACAGCACTGAGCTGACTAAACCGAGCACTGGCATAACTCCATCGACTTTACTGAAATTTCATCCCTTTGCAGCAATAGTGGGTCTGGCTCAAACACAAGTGACCAGATAATTTTCTGTCTGGTAATGTTCATAGGTTGTATTTCGGACTTGGAGTAAACAAACTACATATTTCAGGCTATAAGCAGATAATGATGGCCATTTGAAAGAAATTTCCATTTCCAAGCATTCACACAAAGTTGTTTATATCACTCTCTGGCTGTGCTCCAGTGTGTTTGGTCTTCCTGTATACAGTCACTTCTAGTTTTAAATACTGTATTTCTCAAAAGTAAGTTAGAGAATTCAGTGGGGACTTTTGTTACAAAAGGAAAATAGGATATATTCCTTTCTGTGCTGAGGTGGAGATGGAGGAGGGAACCTCCCTGCACCGTCTCATCCTTTGTTTCAGGGACTGCATAAAAGGGGGGGGGTTCTGATTAACCTTTGAAGCAGATAGCTGTTAAACAGGTCAGGTGAAATGATGTCTTGTGCTTCTAATACAGCACCTACTTCACATTTGAGGTAGAATTTAACCTACATAAAGAAGCTTTAAAAAATTCTGCAAATTATCTTGTAACAGTATTATCCAATGCTTTATCCTTCTGCGCTCATTTGTCTGTGTATAACACAGAATGAAACACGACTGCCTTGAAGTAACTTGTCAACTGGAAAAACTCAAGCACTGGCAAGGGCCATTCGGATTGAAAGCCTGAACTGCAGCACTGCTGAGGCTTCTGGGGCTTTAGCATAAGTTTTAGAACAGAAAAGTAAATACAAAAAAGTTCAGTATTTTGATAATCTGAAATTGAAAGGGGTTTGGTATAGTCGTTTCGCAACTGAGTTGTGCTTCCTGCTCTGATGACTGGTAGCATAGTTATATCATGCCTTCATTTTCTTCATTTTTCTGGTCCTTCTCTCTGAAGAATGCCAAACAATACTCTAAAGCAGTAAAGTACCATTTTTAAAATTAGTTATTGCAAAGAAGCCTCTGGACTGTAACAGGTCCCAAATATGGCCTTCAGTATCATAACATGTAGAATATCACCAAGTGGTCTCAGTCCTCTCTCTCAAGAGCATTTACAGCTTGCTGTACAGGAAGGATTGTACAGGAGGCTTTACAGCTAGAGCTACCAGAAAAAAAAAAAAGGCGGGATGGTCCTAACTTCAGATAGTGTGTTCGTAGAACATGAAGGTTCTTGAGGGGGCTCAACCAAGAGAACTGGAGAGATTGTAATAAGAGTCATACAACATAAGTAGGAGAAACAATTTTTAAAAAAATATTTTTTATTGAAGTGTTATGTCCTGAAAGGAAGCTGGATACGTTAGTGAGTCCCATGAGGGCCAGGGGAAGGGGCTTGCTGCTCCAGTACAGGCAGTCTGGCTCTTAAATGTGTTAGGGGCCAACGCTGGATGCCCAGAAGGAAGTGGCCTGCCTGCAGCCTGTGGGTTTTTATGTATTCTCTTCATCTCCTCCCAAGTCATTTGTATTTCCCCTTCTTTCCCACTGTCTTTGGGACTGGAAGGAATGGACAAAAGGACAGGTAGAATAGCAGAACTCAAAATTTTCCCCTTGAGAAAAACACACCTGGGAAATTCCTGATTCTCTTCACAAGCTACTGATTAGATGCCACTGAATCCCACCCCCTCTATGTGTTCTTCCTGTGGTATCAGAGTTGATGTCATAGAGTTGATTTAAACCTCTTAGACTTATTTTAAAATCATATGATCAAAAAAAAAAGTTTGTTCCGCCCACCAATATTGAACCAGGTAAAATCCCTGACACCGAAGGATCTTCTAGCAATGATATAAGGGAAAATATTTTCAGACTGAGATTCTCAGGTGAAATCCTGATTCTGAAACCTGGAACAGAAAGAAGAATCTGCTACGGTAGCAACAAGCTGCTTGGTTTTATTCTCTCTCATGGTATAAGCTGTTACTGAAAGCACAGGGCGGATTCAAACCAGTATCAATTTGTGCTCCTACGTGAAAGATACGCGCTCTCATTTGCTTGTAGAAAAGGCAAAAATAAGAACATTGCATACGCCATGTTTTTTCATATTAAGTGCCACAGTTTATTGTTAATGCAGCGAAAGCAATGCACTTCCAGTGGAACATTTCAGTCTTTTGTAGGCCAACCTGCCCCTACCAGCAGGGGTGCAGTTTATTAGGTAGGCTAATCTGTTCTTAATTACAGTGCCACTCAATAGAGTTTAACATCTCGCTTTGTAACATACATGGCTATTTTTTCCAAAGCGGAGGGAATTGCTCTAAGGCTTCTTGGAGGCTGCTTAGACTTTGCTAGGGCACAGTGTTCAACTGAAAAAGTTGTGGGTGGAGGAAAGGGATTTCTGTACTCAGTGAAGCAACTCAATAACTGAAAATTTGTGATTTTAATTTCAAAGTCAATTACAAAAAGATGTGCTTGCAGAAACACCGCTGTTGTTTTTTGATAGAATGCGCACATGCTTGATGTCTTAATTAGATAGGGGAAGTAGCCTGCATTCTCTTAGAACAATGTTTAGCTATTTAGCATTTGGGTTTTTTTAATAATCTTTTAATTCTGTTAAGCGTGAAAGCAAGTGTGTAGAATAAATATTAAATGCATTTCTGGCTTTAATCAAGAAAAATGCTGCTTTCAGAGGTTACACTTCAGCTTAATTCCATTTAGAGCATTATGTTTTTACTCAGGAAGAAAAAAAGAAGAGACGTGATTTCTCAACCTGGAAATGGATCACAGACCCTTGGGTAAGATGGGCTGCAACTGACATTAATGAGACAGCATCTGCCTAGTACCAGTGCCCGAGCTGTTACTGTCTATTGTTATTTTAATTTGTTGATTCTGCCAAGAGGGTAGAGTTTGTGTCAGAGGGTGATGAGGGAAGAGGTGGAGAGAAGGCTTTGCGGACAGTAAGAACTTGAGTCCGTCCATTATCTGGAGCACCACATTTCCCAGTAATTAGCCAGGGACGCCGCCTGTTTCCAGTTACCACTGATTCACATGTAAGGTTACATGAGCTTTCCATCCTACCACCCTGCTGTTTCCTAGGGGTATCGAGACCTTTCTACCTGTCTTGAGTGGGGCAGTGCTGCAACAGAGATTGCCATGCTCCTAATTCTTCTCACCGAGAGATCCGAGAGGTGATAAGCTGATGCAAGGCATCCTAGCGTAGATAGGCTCCATTAGGCAGAGAGGGACAGAGGCACATAGAATGGTCCAGAGACAGTAGCACCCACCAGCTCGCAGGTGGGACATCACAGACCTGTTAAAACGAGGGGTTTGGGACCTCCTCAGAGCTCGGGATGTCCTCATGGCTTGCTGCATTGCCAAGTTAGGATCCATGTGAAAGCAGGGGCTTGCCTCAGCAGCACGAAATAGCACAAACTCATCTCTGCAGGAGGTCCAAGCCAGTTAGAACACCTTTTCAAGAGGTTTTTGAAAATCTAAAACAAATACTACTTCTAGTCTGGGACTGTGTACATAAGCAGACTGCAGATGTAAAACATTGCTGGATAGTGAATAAAGCATTAACAAGCTAAATTTATTTATAGAGTAAAACTACTGGCTTCAGTTTGGCCTGGTTTCCAGACAGATACACTGAGGTTGTTCCTAGTGAAAAAGCTTTACTAATTACATTCAATTTTTATAAAAATAACTTAAAATCCAATCAAAAGGATGAATGTGTCTCAGGTTCTCTTATCTGCCTGTTTAAATTTAAACATGGGGTTTTTTTCTTCTTTGTGCTCTGAGCAGTAGCACTGTCAAAGCACAGATGCCCCAGCTGGGACACCCTGGAAGACATGGAGTTTGCTGTGAGAGGTGATTCAGCCAGACTATCCCCCACTCTCATCTTGGCCTTTTTATCTGGTTTTCCTTTGTGGTATTGTTCACATGTAGAGAGGAGATACATAGGGAACTGTAAAGCTTCCATGAATGGTGACACCAAGGTACACAAAAACACTGCAGTGACATTTATTAGGACATGGAAGAACTGTTCTCACACCTCTTCCAGGCATGCAGATCTCTGGGGTCATGATATGCCTCTGGATTCTTGCAGCTGGATTACAGGGCAGCACCACAAACTCCAGAGCTCAGCAGTGATGAGGTAATTTTCCTCCTCACCTGCTGCTAGATGCCTTCCCCTTCTTGATATTCAGCTTCCTCACAGCTCGCTGCATCCTTCTGTAAATACGCTAAGCACATGTTTATCCAACAAAATAGCATGCAACAAATATTACAGGCAGACAAGTCCTTTAAAGAGGTCTTGAACTAAGCTGTTTACATGGTTCTTTCCTGAGTGTTTTGCCAGATGATACTTTAGCTTTTCTTCTTTCTTATATTCATGTTTACCCACCGTGCCCTCATAGCATTCTTCAGTGTTGAAGTTGGCTTCAGGGTTGAAAGGCTGGACAATTTACCTGAGGTGTTATTAACAATACTTTATTTTCCCACCTTGGTCTTCTACTGTAAGACAGTATTTGTGGTTGAGAATGCCTCAGACCTTTTATCATTCAGAGGACCTCTAGCAACAGTCTGAAGGTTTTGATGGGATCTCTTGGAGTTTCAGTATCTGGGTTTTTCATTCATTATTTAGTAACTTTTTCAAGGCTGTGTTTCTACAACTATACCTACAAAACACGTACAGTTATGCTCCGTAGTTACAATGAGCTGGTGAGGAATACATGTCATATCAGGTCTTCAGAGAGTACGTAAGGACTTTATATGGATGAGAAAGAGAACAAAATAATAATATGCAGCTCATTCTGGTACTTCTGAGGCCTCTCTTTTACTGAGTACATTAGCTAGGCATAAATAAAATATAACTTGTGCTGAAATATATAAATTTCTGAAGAGATAAAAGCTATTCTGTGATCATCGGCTACTAATTAAAAATGCATCAGGTCAGCAGGAAGTGTTTGAGCACAGATTTTATTTATTGATCGTGAGTGTTTCCACACGAACACAGAGCTGCTCCGGTTTCACCTCCCCTCCCCGAGCTGTCACATCCACCACACTGCAAAGCTGCCTAAAGCCTTGCTTTTCGGTCTGGGGGGTGGCGGGTTTTGTAATTTTGGGATGGTTACACTGCAGTTAGAAGGTGCCTGACTATTTTCTCCTTTCTCTCCTCTCTTCGCCCGACAATGCTGATGGAGTCAGGGCGCAGTTGCTCGGCGGGCGGTTTACAGGGGGACCACTGGGGCTGCACAGGAGGGTAACGCAGAGGCTGCAGAATTCCCGTCTCTTGGAGCATCCGGCGCAGACTCGCAGCAGCCCGGGACCGGGGAAGCCTCTCCCCGGCTTTGAATTCTTGCTGACGGGAGCATTTTGTTCCCAGTCCTGCGGCTTAAACTTCACGGTGATGCCGAGGATCTTTCGGTGGAACCGACCGTTCGCACGAAACGTTATGATTTTTCTTTCCGGTTTGTTTTCTTACTGGAACAAACAAGCGCAGGGGAACGGTGGATTTAGCATAAACTCTGCACGTACCGGCCTCGGGTATCTCTGTAACTCTGGAGGAAGGCATTTCACTTTCCTTTACCAATTATCCTCATACCCAATTAAGTGCTTTCAATTAGCCCTTTTCCCCGGTGACGGTTACACGCCGTTGAAGGCGGTCCCTTCCCCGCTCCCGGGTTTAGGCGGGCAGGAACCGGGGCCGGGCGGCCTGAGGGCTCCGTTACACCCCCCCCAGGCCATCGGCAGCGCCCAAACCACCCAGCGGGGCCCGGAGGGGAGGGAGACCCGCCGGGGGTGACGGGGCTGCGGGCCGGGCCGGGCCGGTCAGACTCGCCGCTCTCCCCGCGCCCCCTCCCCGTGGGCCGGGTTATGCAAGCGGCTCGTCCCCGAGCAGCAGCGGCCGCATCCGCGGGGCTCCCGCCCCTGTCCCCGCCCCGCAGAGGCAGGCAGGCGGCAGCGCAATAGAGCAAGTTTTGTCTCCGGCGAGGGGGCGGCGAGGTTCACCCCCCCCACCCCCGGTTCTCTGCGCTAGCACCATGGCTGCGGCGCCCCTGAGGCGGGCAGCAGCCTCCCCCGCCGCGGTGGCGGCCGCAGCTCCCCGCTAACCCTCTCCGCCGCCTCCTCCTCCTCCTCCTCCCTCGGCCATCCGGGCCGCCACCGCCCGCCGGAGAGAGAGCGGCGCTTCCCCCTTTCCCCGGCCCGGCACCATGTGGGGCGGGCTGCACCCCCAGCTCGGCTTCCGCGGCTACAAGGCGGGTAAGGAGCCGACCCGGTGGGGCGGGATGGAGGGGGGGGGGAGGCAGAAGGGCCCCCGCCGCCGTGTCCGGGCCTCTTCCCCCCGGAGAGGGCGCGG
>NW_015094507.1:4178715-4206669 GCF_001431845.1 Calidris pugnax
CCCCCCCCCCCCAGTTGCGTTAGCACACCCCTAGGCAGAGGCTGGAAGCGCTGCTTGCCGTTACGCTCCTCGTTTTAAATTTAGACCGCAACAAATGGGTCAAGTCCTATTTTTTAAAAAATTTCTTTTTTTTTTTGCACCACCCTTTTTTCTCTGGATTAATTAGAGCCTCCTGCGGGTTGGGAGGGAGAGGTTGAAATTGTACCCTCAGAGTTCGGTTGTTGCTGAGGAAGAGGGGGGAGTGTGGGGATATAACTTTTCCCCCCCAAAGGCTGTCAGAGCTGGCAGAGGAAAACAGGTGAAGTGATTGCAGAGCTTTCTGCTCTACCTTTTGGGCAGGTAAGGCTCGGTACCCGCTCCTGCGGGTGCCCTTTTCAGGGCTTGGAAATGTTAGTTAGCGGCTGTATCACCTGCTGATATTTTGATTTATTGAGGTGATCGATCACAGTGGCAGTCTGTGGTTTGGCTCTGCCCTTATGAGTGTTGGAATAATTTTTCAATGGCTGGGAGTAATTTATTTTTATTTTTTTTTCCCCTTCAGAAATTTGGATTCGTGTTTTAATTTTGGGATTGCAAAATAGGGCTGTATAATGTGTATACAGTTAGTTGACATATTTAAATGGCAGGATTGTTTTGCTTTCTAGTGACAGGATTTTTCTTGCAAATACAAGAGGTGCTAAGACGTCCTCAGCAGCTGCCTCCATCTCTACAAGTAGCCTAATGTTCAGTCCTTATAGTGTGAAAGAAGACATTGTTCCTTTTTTCTATACTACTATTAAGTTATTAATTTCTATGTAAAACACATTTGCCTTGTTGAAGTGTTGTGAGGATTTTGTTTTGTGTGTTTTTGTTTTTTTTAACACTGCCTGCAGAAGAATGGAGTTACATTATCTTTGTGCTACAGCTTGCAAAGATACTGGGTGTTCTGAACACGAGGTGCAGAGATTTCAGTTAATTTGATGGCAACTGCAGGAATGCAGGGTGTTTAAATTCTTGATTATTTGTGCTTGGAGTGGGAATATTACAAGGTTTTTTCACGAGCGGGCGTTGGCACTAACTTCAGACCCTTACAAAGATTGATGTCAATTTCTACGTTTGTTTCAGAAAACTTTGGATTGTGTCATTTGTTACTATGTTACCCCTTTTGTTTGGGGTCAAATGAAGTGGTTTAGCCCTGTGTTGAATTTGTCAGCAATTCTCATCAGTCAGTTACTGGATGAATGTTTTACTTTCCCTTGTTTGTCAGAATTGTCTAAGGTTTGAGAACTGATTTTGTGTGCTGCTTTTCTTTCCTCGCCCATCCCCTCTTTCCTTTAAATACTTAGGGTCAATACCAAGTTCAAAACGTACATTTAATCTATAAGCAGTAGGGGTGTAAGGCTGGTAAAACTTGTAAAAAAGTCTCTAACTTGAGATAAGATGGACTTACAGAAGGTGGCGGTTAATTAGAAAGCGAGTAGATAAAGGTTTAACCTTGAGATATGATCTCTGCGTTACGGTTTCCAGCACATAGTCCCTTCCTTCATCAGCCTTACTTTGAAAGAGTCGAGAAGCTGTTTTGCAGGGTTCGTAATCCCTCTGAAGAAGAGGAAGTTAATTAGCTCCATGCAGGCATTTTAATGAACGGATGATGGCTACTAAGACCCTGTGCTATTATATTATTGCCAGGTTAGCTTTTTGGGTTTGTTTGAGGAGGAAGCTGTCCGTGGGAGAAGTATTTTATCGCAGAACAGTAGCATCCTACTGGGAAGCAGACTTTTAAGCATTTATTTTTCAAGCTGAAGGAATTTTTCTTTTGCCAAAATATGTTCAATTCTTCAATGGTAACTACTTGCTATGGATTCTGATTCTTTTAAATACTGGTGTGGGAGCATAACAGTTAATGACTTTGTATTCTTGTTAAGCTGTGTTTATTACTGAAAAGCATTCTATTTTGCTGGTTGTATTTCAGTTATCTATAGATATGGGTATTTAGAAGTCTTTGAAAATTTTACAGTTCTCTTACAAGGCTAGGTGCCTATTGAAGAATTCTGTAACTATTTACACAGGGGAGTTACCAGCTTTTTGGTAATATATGGAAAATAATTCTGGTTTTCTTAAAATGGAACAGGCAAGCACACTTCTTGGGGAATGTTTAATTTGTGCCCTTCAGTTTTATTCATTCTTTTCAGTTGAATAGGATTGCATTCTCTGTATTCTCTGTAAAAAAAAAAAAAAAAAAAAAAAAAAAAAAAAAAAAAAAAAAAAAAAAAAAAAAAAAAAAAAAAAAAAAAAAAAAAAAAAAAAAAAAAAAAAAAAAAAAAAAAAAAAAAGTGCTGTCTTGTTTTCATCTGCTGATACTTTTATTTTTTTTTAATAAGGTAGATGCTTTCTCTTTAACTAGTGGATTTAATGACAGAGTTTACAAAATAAACCCAGCTTCTCACAGTCAGAGTACCTGTCCTGAAAAATTAAACTGCTGTTTTTGGAATGCATTTGATTGACTTACAGGCTTTCAGTCTTCTTGTACACATCTAACTGTTTATGAAAACCTTGCAGCACAGTTTATACCTCTGTAAACTGCTGTAAAGACAGCAGTTAGCCACTATGCTGCAGGAATTTAAATAACTGCAGTGAAGGACATGCAGGGTTTCAAGCCCTTTGCTTAGTTATCTAGACCATCCTTTGCAATGCACAGTTGGTTAACAACTCTTTTAAGACTATGAAAATGTTCATCTTGGTGTGTTGTTCTTCTGGGGCACGCAGTCAGGTCACTCAGTTAGGCTATGTGTATCCAACAGATGCCTGTGGAAAGTGAAGCAAACACACTTTAAAACGAAAAAAGCAAGTATTTATTACTTTCAGTAAGCTGTACCACCTGTAGTCGAGCTTTTCTCCACTGTCCAATATTATCAGTAGTTGACCACTACTGAAATTTGGGCGGTAAAAACTGTTTAGGTGGCAAAGAAGTGGTGAAAGCTGGAAGTAAGGTGCTCAGAAGGATGTGACTGACACCCCCTAAGAATAGTACCTGCATCCCTCTGCTCCTAGAGCCCTGGCAGTGAGATTTGCTCATAAGGCAAATCCCAGAAGTCACCCGCGTTCTCATACTTAACCCTTGTAGGCAGCGAGCGTGATGCATGTGGGTCTGGGGGATTGTTTAATTGTGTCACAGTCAAAGTGTCAGCAGCCATAAGGTCACAACACATTGTAAGGCCCATGGGGTGCTGCCTCCTTGGGGTACCCATGGAGTTCGTGCAGGTTTACAACACAGCCAGGGCGGGCAGAATGGGGACAACGACACTCCTTTTCATCCTTTGGGGTGGAGCGGGGACAGAAATCCAATGGTTTCATTTCTGTAACAAGTTTTACTGGTCTGCCCTTGGAGGTCTGCAGCTGGGGATGTGACAGCTCTTGGGACATCTTGAGAAGGCAGGTCTTTGCAGGGTAGGCAAAGCAATAAATGATGAGTTAGTGTTACCAAGAGCAGACTTCAAATTGTTTACGGGTTATAAGTGTATAAATACATGTATGTATATAGTTCATTTTAAAGATTGATTACCCGAGCTTAAAAATGTAATGTTGCAGCTGTGAGATTGGCTGCTAGGATAGCCTTTAATGTCTTTCACAGATCAGTGACATGAAATGACATTCTGTGTTTGAGTGGTGGTGAACAGGAGTTACTTACTTCCCTTCAAAAACAATGCCTTCCCCCCTCCCCGACCTTCCTCCAGGCAACTCATTTTTATGGACATAGTATCCACTTCTTTAATGTGTACAAAACATGAATGTCTTAACTGCTTAGCTGCAAGAAAAGAATGCTAAATGTAAGGGTGTGTTATATTGTTGGTCTTGGGAGTTAGAAATTTTTCTGATCTCTTATACATTAACTGTGCATTGAAGGTTTACTGACTAAATACAGACTGGTGGTTTTAGTAATGGTGTGCTTTTAAAACTTTCCTGAAAGGAAGCAGTAATTAATTTAAAGCTTTTGAGAAGAATGCATTAATTTTAAGCAGTTGCATGGAATAAGTATGTAGTAAAAAGCAGCCTGAGCTATCACGTCTGCACTAGGGGATGATGGTGAAGGAAGCGCTAGTTAGGATGAGAGACCTATAGCTTCTCCCAGGAACATCTAGGATTTATGTCCACCAAATATTGCTTGTTACACTTGCAAATAATTTATGTTAAGATTTTAGCTAGGCATTTAATTACCTGGTAAAGAAGCCATGCGTTTCAAAACATGGGAAAGTTGACAAATACAGTAACAGTGCATGGTGATAAGAATAGCTGAAAGCCTCCTTAAATCAAATAGTTCTTGCATGACTTGAGGTTGTAGCCAGAGGTGACCAGCTGTGCCCTGTGGTGGGACTGTGGGGCCTCTGGAGTTGGCTCAGGGCAGCCCTGGCTGCTCCTCACAGGGGCCACCCTGCAGCCCCCCGGCTGCTGGTGCCTGGGCACCAGCACCTGGTACAACTCCTGAAGAAGGAAGCCTTTACATTTTGAGTATTTCTGGCAAGTTGAGGAGGTTCTAAATGTGGCACATGGGCAACTGCAGATCGGCTGCAGAGAATCAGAAGTGGATGGCTGGAGAAGAGGAGAACTCACAGCAGAGAATAACGTGTAAATATGCTCACAAGCATGCCTAGGTTTGTCTTAGTCATGATCAATCATCCCTTGTGTACCCTGAAACTGCCGACCCCCATGGAATCATCCCTGAGGCCAACAGCTTTCCCCGGGCACTGTTCCCTGCTTGGTTGCCTGGGTTTGAACATCCTATTGATTGCACGGCTACGCTCAAGTGACCTATTTCTCCATGGCCAGCCATGCCCAAAGTGGCACTGCATCTTCTGTCCTCATTCTGCAGGGATCTTGGCTGGTTTTTGAGAATCAAATGGCTCCCCTGTAAAAGGAGGCATTAACACAAATAAAAGAAAGGCAAGTGTTGAGGGGGTTTTTTCTGCTTTTTTTCTTTCAAGGTGTGATAGGCCCTGAAGTGTGGGAGGATGTGAGAGATACACCCCTTCACGCAAAAGGAGGAGTTTATCTGGGTCGATTGCAGGGCATGATGTCATTTTATGGCTAAAATAATGTAGTAAGTAGTTGCTCCCACCCTTCTGAGTACCTCCACTCGTGTCTCCTTACCGCTTCCCATGTGCCCACTCTAGCACTTGGTCAGCCTCATGGCAGGCTCACTCAGGGAGCTGGACCGGGAGAACACTAAAGGTAAATAAATACTGAAGGGGGGGAATCTACAGTGGCCTGACCCCGGTGTGAGACAGCACTGCAGGAAGCATCCATCCTGCTGTTGGGTGGGTGTGGAATACCTGGAGTCAAACAGGCTGGCTTTTCAGTCAGCTGATGGAGAGTGGAAAAATCTCCCAGCACAGTCTTGCTGCGCCACTGCTGATGACATCAGGAAGTATATAGTTAATCCTCAGATTTACTGTGAAGGCCAAGGAAGATTAAGAGAAGGGATCAGGAAAAAGTGACATTAATTCCACTGGACAGTGTAGCTTCCACCAATTAGTGGACTGGCATACAGGGTGAAATGGGTCCAGGGTAACGACCGGAGAGGTAGTAGGAGACTGTCTCAGGCTTGCTGAGGAAGGGCAGTGCAAGTAGTGTGAAGGAAAAGTCTTGCAGCCTCTTTACTGATTAAAATATCTGAAGCAGACTTAGCAAATGAAAGCAGAAAAGCAAATGATGCTTCTCAAACACTCAGCTTCCTGATATATTAAGAGACCGGTGGTGTAGTATTCAGACAAGAAACATTCTTGAATCGTCCTGGAGTCAGATCTGAGATTCCTTATAAGGTATCCTTATGTTTTTAATGTCTGCTTTACTCCTTTTGTAGTGTAGTTTCCAGATGTTTTGGAAAGCTGCAACTTTTTCAAATGTTTCAGAATAAATAAGACTTTTTTTAAAAAAGTCTGTATTTTTCTAAAAGATGGTATCTTCTTTCCTGAATGCCTACTCTACAGCAAAGCAGTTTAAACCTTTTGGCAATTCTGAACCTTTAGAGATGTTCTTACAGTTGAGAATTAATGCTTTGTATAAAAGTTCAGTGAATAACACTGATCAAAGGCCCTATATTTCTGTGGGTAATAAGAAAAGGAAGTGGGAGTATAGTGACCTGGCTAGAAGCACTAAAGGGCATTGAAAATACCCTTACTTAGAACTTTATCACTTTTGCTAGAGACTTTATGGAAAGCAAAGCTAACAGTTGCGATCTTAATTTCTTTCTGTTTACATCATCATCTGAAGTACCAAATGGATTGAACAAGGGCTTTTGTGGGGCTGTAGAATTATTGTAATGTAAAGTTTTACATAGAAGTGATTGAGAAGATGGAAACACAAGAAGTACTGGTTTTGGCTGGAAACATCCTAGTTAGAGTTAATGATGTACAGCGTGAAGGAATTTTATTTCTGTTTTTTTTTTTTAACTGCTGCTCTTTCTTTTTAAATTCCAGAGTACTGTCCTTGCTGCTTATATTGAATAGGTGTGAGTGGAAGCTGATGAGCTGAGATTGGGGAAAAGTTGTGCCTTGTGACGTGCATTGGAAGTTTGTAAGGAAAGGCTCCTAATGACAAGCCAGAATTTTGTCCTTTTAACGTAACAATGTGGGAAGTCACTTATATGATGTGCATATATCTGTTAGCATGCACTAAAACTGTAGCATGGAGGCTCTGGTCTCTGATATGTCCATATTAAAGTACATCCTGTTGTGTGTGTAATGCACATCTTTGAAAAATGATGAAAAAAGTTCTAGCTTTGTTATATTGAGCAAAATGTTTAAGTGAATTTATTTTTCTTTATGGTCTCTGTCTCGCCACTTATTTTAGTGTCAAAAGTATCTTTCCATCTGATATCTGATTACAAGGAAGGAGACAAATTATGCCCATGTTTAAAAAAAGTAAGACTGCTAGAGTCCTTTATTTGATCCGCTTTGGTAAGTGTGGGAATTGCTTAAAACCATTTAGTATTTTTTGACTCGTTCTAGCAGCTGTGATTACTTCACTTTTCCCCATGCATAGAGGAGATTGAATTAACTCCTTAAACAGAAAGAGGGAGGGCAAAGGTAGTTCTGTAAGAAAAATGTTGGAATGACAAAAGATTTGGAGAAAAACTTACTTGATCATAGGTTTAAATGCTGATAAAGCTAAGCTGCAAGAAGGGCTGAGACATGGATGATAGATGATTAGCTCTTTTTTTGATAGGAGAAGGATTCAGCTGGTCACCTACACGTGTACAGCTTTTTAACAGACTCTGGGAGCTGACTGTGTGTCCTGAGGGCTTGCTCTTTGAAGTTTGTATTAACTTTAACTTAATGTGTTTATTTCCCTAGACATCCCCCTCTTCGTATTCTAAGTGATAAACTTTCCAAGTTTAAAAGGTAGCCTTCTCCTCTGCTATTACTATGTGGAAGTGAAGGGAAACTAAGAATATAGTTTTGTGTTTCTATGGGGTGAATAGTGCATTGAGTCCGAAGACAAAGAGGCAAGCCAGCATAGCAGGCATGAGGTAATATATGTAGTCTGTGTGCCAAACGTGAAATAAGAAACATCTGCAGTTTGTATTTTGAAGTTCTGTTTTATGCAAATACTCTATCTGGAAGTGGAAAACTCACAGGAGTGCCATCAACAACTGGACTGAATTCCTGTTCTTGCTCCTGTCAGTGATGAAATGAAAGCAAATCTCTTTCTTTCCTGTCAAGAGTAGGAATTTCATCATTGGGTTGATGTTAAATAACTACAGCTAAATACTGTCTGTATAAAAATTATAAAGTGTTACAAATTTGAATTCTTGTTTTACATATTTTCTAGACTAGAAATCAGGGAGACCAAGTCCATTAGTACATACTGTGTCAGCCTAAGGATTTTGCTACCTTTTTAGCTAGCCGAATGCTGCATTGAACACAGTCTTCTGCTAGTTGAACAGATTTTGTTGTCTGTGGTGAAGCCAGCAAAGATTTATGCCGATCTCGCTCCAGTTTAGAATCTGCCTTAATGTGCAATTTGGCAGTAGGGGTAAACCTTGTTAATAGCTAGGCATCAGCAGTGTGCCTGTGCATTCCCACTCCTTCCTTGGCACTGCTGCTGGTCTGACCCCTTGCTGAGCCAGCTTAGGAAATCAAATTAGCAGATAACCTTTTTTGTAAGTGGGGACAGTTTGTTCCTGAACTACCTTCTGCGGTGTCTGGAGCAACAGGGCTTCTGCTGGGGAAGCAGCAGCGAGTATGTGCCTGGGAAAGGTGACCAGCCTCTGGGTAGCAGCTGACCACCAGATCCGATTAGCTCTGATGTCAAACAGCATTCTCAGCTCCAGCCCATTTTAGCCAGAGGCATGAGCTGGCCAGCTGGACTCCTTGATGGAAAGTCAGAGCTGGACACCTCTTACTTTCTATGGGTTGAGAGAGAGTGAGCTACCTGATTATGTCTTTAACTGCCATGGCAAGATTCTCTAAAGCTCATTTGTCAAATTAAACGTATTTATTCTTAGTTTCCATTCCTTCCTCTAGATTGCATACTTGCCTGCATGAGAAACCTTGTAACTTCTTGTTGTACAGTGCCATATACATTTGTGAACTCATAAAAAATTGTAAGTGGTGAAAGTTCACGCTGAAATATTGTTTTGTGTAGAAGACAAAGGTTTTATAGCTATAATTATTTATGATGAGTGTACATTCAGCCACTTCTGTGGGAAAAAAGAGAGCCTAAACGGTTTAACTTTTATTAAGGAATTCGAGAGGCAAAAGAAGCAGGAGGTTTGGTGGCACAATCTATTTGAAATTTAGCACTGTCAAGAAATTGGAGCACAAGTTTATATTCATTAAAAATATGACCCTAGTCAGGTTCTTCTAATTGATACTGCCAACTTGGTGTATGTTTACTGTGAGGATTGTATTTTGAGGATTTTCTTCTTTGGGTTTCTCTCTTCTGCTTTCATTTTTCTCCTTTACTATTTTATGTTGTCTTTTCATCACTCTGGTAAGTGAATTCTTTTGCACAGGAATAGTACAGAGGACAGGCGTGGGCCATTGTATGCCAGGCTGTACAAGTAAAAATGCCAGTAAAAAAGTCTCCCTCTCAATATTCTTCTGCTTAAGCTCTTGCATTCCTGCTTTTCTTTCCCTGCTTCCCTCTATATCTGTACATTTTTATCTTTCTTCATACTTAGGATTGCTCTAATCAGTTTCCAACTGAAAAACTAGGAGAACTTAGTTAAGTAGCTTGCAGGCTCTGTCAAGAAAGCACACTAATAAAGGATATGAGTCCTCAGGATGAATCATACTTGAGCTATCTGACATGGTAAAGTGCTTTTCAGAAACTGAAATGTAAAAATTCAGTAGTTAGGGCTGTCATTTCATCCCACTTTGCCCTGCTCCTTTTTGCACTCAGATGAAGCTGTATCATCCACCTACTCTATGCTGAATGCATGTGGGAGGAGGGACTAGGACCTTCTGGTACCTCAGTCCATGGCCAGCTGGTAGAGCTGTGGGCTTCCGCCACCTCCAGAGTGTTTGTGAAAAGGGTCCTGAAACTGTCATCTGGCCACCTTCCCTGAAAGCATTAGAAACCCTCTTCTACCACAGTACTGCTCATCTCAGAAGACAAGAGGATGCTGTGTAGATGCGGAATTTGTTTTGGATATTTGTATTAATAAAGGTTGCAAATTGTTCTGCAGAAGGATCATAGAGTTGTAGTGCCCCTGGCAAATATTTGTCTAGCTGTCGGGGTTGGGATGCTAGTTTTTTAATACTATTTTCAAGAGTATGTATTTATTGTGTCAGGAGATTGGATTGAATCCAGTTTATCTTTTGCTTCACCTTTGATTGGAGGAGGCTGCTCTTGCACCACTATAAGACTATCAGCTTTTTTTTTTAAACTATATAAATATGTTAAAGTATGACATCTGCTCGTGTCTACTTTTCGCAAAGGTTTTCTTTTTGTCATTTTAAGTTCCCCTGCCTCCATTTCCTTTTCTTACTGCTTGTGTCATCTTTCCAGCAGCTGAAAAAAAGAATAGAATAACTGTCGGCAAAGAATTGTCATGCATGAAATGCGCACTGAAGTGAGACTTTCTTTAATCTTTCAGCAATAATGATCTCGCAGCTATGATAAGTAAACATAAATATTTTCTAGCTGAAGTTAACTTTATTCCTACAATATGGCAAACAGTTCACCGAGAGACCATTTGTGGGTTTGTCTGCGGAGTTTTCTTTTTGATGTACGGTTTTTTGGCTCTATGGGACAGGGAGAGAGCACAGAAGAGGCTGTGAAACCTTGAAGGATTCATTGAGAATGGGGGGGCGGAATTGCAGCTGGGCTACGTTCAGAGGTGTCAGGGGGCTGCATGAGTAGGTGTGCAGGAACCGGCTTGAAGGTGGGTTGACTTATTTCAAAATGCTACTGCACGATCTTCCAGAATAAGTAGTAGGGTTTTGCTCAAAGTTGTTGATGATGAGGGTGAACTGAATAACTTTGGCAGTGTTTTGGGGTGAAATGCTGACTCTTTCCTTGAAAGAGCTTCAGGCCATTGTGTCATGAAATATTATTGTACAGCTTGGTCTTATCTGTGATGACTAGAGTGAGCTTTGCATAGTTGTCAGTTTTGATAGTACTGTAGTGAGATCACCCCTTCAGAAAGCTTTGGCTGTATAAATTTGCACTGGCTGTCATGGGTGATTCACTTCTGGTCACAATCTATGTTAAAGTCATGGTGTGGAATAGAAAAGTCAGTATCCTTAAGTAAGCATGTATTGGCTGTAAAACCCAGTAAAGTCTTATGCTGTTGCTTTTCATTCAGCATCTCTAGGAAAAATAACAGTATCATAGCTGTCACTTAAAATAATACTTTTTACATTCAAGTATGTTAGAGGTATTTTAGGAACCAAATATAAAGACCGTGGTGTTATTATTTTGTGTCTGTAGATCATGTGGGATCTGCGGATGCCACTGAAATTAGAAGTAGTTATGATCCAGAATTAACTAGATGCCTTCTTGCCAGCAGTAGCTGACAGCATTCTGTAATACATAGAAAAAGATACATGTTTTTGGAGTGAAACTTCAACAACTGTTCTCTTTCCATAAAGAATCTGCTTCCTGTACTTCATATACTTAGTCGTTAACTGATCTGTTTTAAGTGCCTAGCTATGTTGGTATGTGTAACTGACCAAAGTCAAGGATGCAGTCAACTGTGTGTATAAACAAGCTCTGTCTGAGATTTGTTTGGGATCTTGGCTGTCTTTATTTGTTATGTTGTTGGAAATTATAACCAGGTAGGATGACACTACTTTTCTTTCTCTGCTCTTAAATCCTGTGAAATGTGGATTTTCCTGACCCAGCTAGGAATGATCACAGTCAAATGTACAATTTAACAGCACAAATACCTATTAGAAATTTTTGGTTGCTTCTCTCGCTCCACTCTGTATTTTGGGCAGATGGAGAGTCGCTGTTGATGGGCAGGTTTGAGAGGAGAGCAGCAGGGTAAAGCAGATGTGGGGACACCTGGGCGTCTTCTGTGCCTCTTACACTTGGTTCCTTTAGTGTGGGCAGTCTGCTGTGTGAAAGAGTCTTCATTTACAGAGAGCTGTCAAAAAGGAGATAGAACAGGGTGCACGGCGATTGGTGATTCTTCAGGGACTTGCTCTGAAGGTCAGTTTCAAATAAGGAAACCAGTAAAGGAATTTTTAAATATTGACTTGAACTAATGAGGTCTATAGGGTCTTATTTTCTGGGTTATACTTCCTTGTTGGAGCTTCCCTCAGTGATGGGGATGGGGTCTGCTATCTGACACTTTGAATTGGGTACACATGGCTTACTGTTGAGACTTTTACTGAGTCCATCTCTACTGTCTTGTTTCCCTTTTCTTGGCCAGTTATGGGAGTGGGGTCAATTAGCTTTAAAAAGCTGTTTTTCATGTAGACCGTTAATTTTCATAATGGCCTTCTATTGTGCAGAATCACCATTAGGTGAGCAAGGTAAAGCAATGATGCGGATGCACCAGGAAACATTAAAAAAGTCAAGACTTCTGGAATATGTCATTAGCTATCTTAATTTAAAAAAAAAAAAAAAAAAAGCTGCATGTTCTACACGTTTAGCGTCAAGCTAAATTCTAAAACAATTCTCATTCTTGGGATGTATCCCTTTTAAATCCAGAGGCTGCTCCTGAACAACAGAAGCTCAGTGAGGGAGAAAATGAGAGCGTTCTCCCCTATCTCAGCCTCTCTTGGTGTAGGGGAAGAGCGTGATGCTGGTGCTGGCACATGGGTGCTCTCCTGCTGCAGCCAGCTGTGCTTTGCCAGGGGCGGTGAGAGGCAGCCTCTGAGTGAAGAGACCCTTCTGGAGCCCCGAGCACAGAGCAGAGGGACTGGAGTATTTGCCTGGAGAGCCAGATGGGGTCTGGCAGGCCACTGCTGAGCCAAGGCTAATAAACCCTTGCTGGTCTCATGCTGATCTGCATGTAGCTATGCATGTGTACCAACACTTACCTCTTCCAGGCCTACTGGCTTAAGGACCACGATTTATTTGGAAACGCTGTCCTGCCCCTGGATGCAAAGGTGCTCCAGAAAGTGGTGTGTTCGTTTCGTGTTGTGCCAGCAAGTCCTCCTGGACCTAAGCTTCAGCACCACATTTGGGCTTAATGTGGCCCCACACTTCTGCACGTAGGTCTAAAATTCAGAGTAGGTTATAGTAGGGTGTTTTGTGATGTTTTTTTATTTCTTCAACTAAAAGTACCTAAAGACACCCTGATGGGAATGACTGTCTGTCCCTCAGTGCGTTACCCCTTTTTGTAGAGTCTTGTTGCCCTATATTGTTCCATCTCTTGGGATGTGTTGCAACAAGCACAGCCTGGATCATGAGAGACTCTGATGAGCTGTTTAGAGAATCTTCTTTGTGCTGAGGGTGGTTAAATGCTGGAACAGGCTGCCTGGAGAGGTTGTGGAATCTCTGTCCCTGGAGGTGTTTGAGACTCAGCTGGACGTGACCCTGAGCAGCTTGATTTAATTAGCTTTGCTTAGGGCTGGGGGTTGGACTAGATGACCTCTGAATGTCCTTTCCTACCTAAGTTACTCTCCTGTTTCGTGGTATTTTTAGCTTTTATTACTCAAACTTCCACGAAAGTGAAAATTATCCCTCCATTTTGGGGGTCTGTGTATGGATGGCTATAGGTCCATGTATTGAACACTTGTCCAGGCAAGAGGTCTAAAGAGTTTGGCGCTTAATGCTGTGTTGATTTAATGTGCAGTAGCTGGTAGCATTATTTGCTGTGTTTCCTTTAACACTTGTTTAATGCCATAAAAGCTGATGTGTCACCAAAGAGCTGTATGGTGGAGAACAGCATAATAAAGGGTAAATGAAACTAAATTTCTTCTTCTAAAAATGTATTTTAAGTGTCTTCTAAATCAGAACTGTCTCTGGCTTAATTAGCTACGGCTCCCATAAGTCAACTTTATTCTTGCTGGAATAGCGAGATGCAGCTTGAGAAGCATGAAGTGGAACTCCTGTGGAAAGTAGACCTATTTAGAGGGAGGGACGGAAAAATTACTGCTCCCAAATCAGCCAGAGCATCTAGTGAAAAATGTGCTGGGCAGTAGGGGAAGAAGAAGTGTCCCAGTTTCCCACTAGCTGTACGGGAAACTGTCACATTTCAGTACATGAGATGATGACACGGAGAGAACGCTATGAAGAGTGACACCTGGAGTGGTATTTGCTTAGGATCTTGGCTGGGACCTCCTTAGAAGGTGTGACTGATGAGCCACGGGTGAGCCACTGGCAGTCAAGTTCATGTCTGGCTCCCCTGGTCTTTTGCTCTGCTGCCTCACTCTTGGACTTGAAAGCTGCTCAATGGAATAATTAGGAGTTGAGAGGCTGTGGGGAGGAAAAGCAAGAAGTTTAAGGAAGAGAAGGAAATGCACTGCACAAGGTATGGATAAAGAAGAATGAAGGGGGAAGGAGAATGGAATGGTTCTGCAGACTGTGGGAAAAGATAGAGAAATGTGTTAAAGGGAAAAAGAGGCAGTAACCTCAAAGAAGAAAGAAGTTGAGACAAATGAGTCAGACAGGCATATCTAAGACCTCCAAGAACCTACTTACAGAAAGTCGACTGCCTTAGATGTCACGTTACAGTTAAATAGTGTGTACAGTAAGGAAGCACGTACTGTATCCCTCAGTTTACAAGTGGCTTGGCGAGCAGCTGTTACCACTCTGGCTAGTTAGGTCAGCAGTGATTTGGCTGCTATATGGGGAGTATGTATGTATTCATATGTGTGTGTGGGTTATTTATACGTACAGATATGTATTCATTTTTACATCCTTTTCTAAACTATTTAGTTTACTGGGAAACAAGTACAGCTGGAAATCACAATGATCTACAGATGTCATTGCAGAGGCAAATTGCTGGTATGACTTTGGATGAACACTGCTGAAAATGTTTAAGTGACCTAAAAATAACCACATGTAGCATAAGAGACATTGTATGTGAACTGATACTTCTTCATGAGTCATTTCCTGCTGAAAGTGTTATGCAAAGCTAACTGCTAGAGGGGGTGTATGTATGTGATTATATATAAAATCAAGAGCAGGCCGTGCTTTTTTCCAAGGTTCTTCATGTGGCTCTGCTGGTTTGGAGTGCGAACATGCTGATCAGTATTCTGCCTCTAAACAATGCTCGAATTTAGATATTGGCTGTTGGAAATTGCAAGCATCCTCTGGGGTTGTACTTGGTGGTGTATTTTTCCCTTGAGATTGACTATTAAGTAGGCCAGACATTGTCAAAAATTATTTGAACAGAGGAACTATTTGCTCTGAATTGTGCCTTAAAATGTAGTATTTTAATGATTATTTAAATAAAAATAAAATAACCAAAATGAAACAAAACACTAGATGGATAGATGTCTCGCAAAGGCAGCTTGTGTGCAGCTACTCTATGCCTGCCTGAGTTGGTAGTCTCATCTTTTGATGACTGAAAACTACTGATAACAGTGAAAAATAATGAATTACTTTAGATATCAGTGTTAACGATTTCATTGCTGGCTTTATTTTATCACCTAGGTCATGTGGTTTGTGCACAGTTGGAAATGACTGTATTTAACTGGCCAAGTCTTAACTGCTTTCTGTCCTAAAATTCATTCATTCTCTCTGACTGTATTTAAATGCAAAGTTCTGCTGTGAGTTGAGAATCAATTCTAGTCTAGGAATTGTATGATAAATGTCCTGTTAAAGGTAGTGCAAGGACAGTTTAAGGCTCATGTTTTTAAATGGTAAAAATGTGTTTACAGGTACTGTTTGGGAAGCTTCCACCCAGCAGAAATATTCTAATACAAAAATACCCCAAAACATCGGCACAGAGTTTGGCTCAAACCTGAACTGTGAAACGTAGGGTTCAGTTTGCGTCTTGACCGGTATTTTGTTGTTGAATTCTGTACTGTATCTGTAATGACAGACTTCTGGCTTCCTTTGTAGGCTCAGATTATTCCTCAGTGGGATGGTTACCTGGTGCTGAGTCCCTGTGGCAGCCCACAGCCATTTCAGCAAGCAGTCAGAGCAATCCTGTCAGAAGACACAGTATAGCTTCCGACAGCGGGGACACTGGGATCGGTACCTCCTGTTCCGATAGTGTGGAAGGTGAGTTGATACTGTTCCGTTTTGGATGTTTCTGAGGCAGAAACAATCCAAAATGTTTCGAAGGTATGTTTCCCAAAATAGCAGTGCTTTTCCAAAGCTGTTTAGCGCGTGCGGTTCTTTGTTTTCCTGGCTGGCCCAAGTAATTGTTTTGGTGGGATTTAATTAATTTACTTCTGCATGAGTTGTGTGCATTAACTTGCATTTCTGCCACAAAGCCAGTACTTGTGTTAGATCTTTTGATAATTGCAGCTACAAGGAGTGCCAGATTTATACAGAGAAGCAACATCCCTTACTACACTACCACACTTGATAAAGGAGTGGTAAAAGCAGAAAAACTTTTGAGGGAGTTGATGAAAAGCCCAAGCTCCTTGGTATCTACTCTGTGTGTCAGCAAAAAGAGCTTTGGGGCTGGGAGGAAAATGGGGCATGTTGTCTTCTCATTTCTTTCTTCTGGTGGGAAATGTGTTTACATTTTATTGCATGGCATTTGACACATAGTCAAAGATCTTCAAGGAAAACAAACACTGTCTAAAGATTGTTAATACTTAGTTCAGACCAAATCATGATTACTGAAAGTTGATCTTATCAGGGAGGGGTTCAGCTTCTGTGGTAGCTGTATCTCCCTAACATTGACACCTTCCCTATGGAATGTGTCACTGCAATTAAGCCTCAATGAGAGAGAGACCAGGCAGTTTTCTTCTTGCACAGCCTTATTTCTGGGTAAGATTTTTTGAGGCTAAGGTAACAACAGCAGGACTGTGATGTACTTTTCTCCAGCGCCTTTCTGTGCCTGGTAGATTTTTCTAAAGGGGTAGCTGAAATGAGGAAGAACAGGAAGAATTAGTAGAAATGAAGTAAGGAATGCTGAATGAATGTAGGAGACAGAATTCTCTACAGGGGGGCTGAGCATTCCTGAGGAGAGGTCCAAATGCCTCAGTTAAGTCTGTGAGGCCTCCTTGCACATGAGGAAATCCTTTCCACCCTCTTCGGTTGTATCTGTCAGTTGGAAAGGAACCTGGTAGGAGAGTCCTCATAGCTTTCTGCTTATTTTAATTTCTAAACGTTTATTGGCTTTGGCAAAATAAAGGTTTTACTCAAATACTCACATTCTTGGGTGTAAAGCTAAAATAGTAAATGGTTGTTAATGCAGAAGTCTTATTGCTTTTTTTTTTTTTTTTTAAGAGATGTAGGGAGAATAAAGCTTTCTCATGGTGTGTGTATCTAGATTTACCATCAGTCTCACCCAAGTGTTGCGCAATAGTATTTTAAGTTGCAGCACTTGAATTAAAAACATGCTCTCCCCTCCCTTTGAGGGCTTCTCCATTTGAGGGGTGGGAGGAAGGAGAGGAAATGAAACAGCACCTCCCCATCAGATGTCCTCCTGGCTAAAGAGGAGAACAGAACAACTGTTTTCTTGGGGGTGGAGGGGGATGATGGCACACTGATACAATCACTAGTTTGATAGGTATTTGTTACCAGTTAACTAATAAATCTGTCAATTTGCATGCTTTTAATAGATCATTGTTAAGAGCTGCTTTTGGGGTTTCTAAAATAAAGAGGGGAAAAGTTGGAACAACAGATAGTTCATGAAATTTGTGCTTCTGGCAATGCTTAACATCGGTCAGTTCTACTGTATCCTTAATGTTATCGATTTTCTGCCACCTTGTTTGAAAAACTTTCAATAGCAAAATAAAATGTTAAAGAAAAAGGGAGGGAAACCTAAATGTAAAATTAATGGAAGGAGGGAGAGTATGACGGGTTTGGAAACTGAATGTATACGTAGGAAAGTGCTGTTGCCTATGATACCTAGTTGTCTGCGTCTCTGCAGAGGGCTGCTCCCTCCCCACATCCATGAAAAGAAAAGAGTATCATTGTGATCTGTGAGACTGCCAGGCCAGACTGGTAATTGCAGACTTGATGCTGGCCATCTGCTCTCAATGTGGTGCTTGGGAAGAAGCCCTTGGGGATTTTTCAGAGGGGAATTTTTTTCACAAGTCAGCAGATCATTACAATTTTTAACAATGCTCAGAGAATGAAATGTGGCCTTGCTATTTCCTTTCTATTATGCCTACTAAAAATAATAATAAAAAATATTCAGAATTAACATTAACTTCTGCTTTAATTCTGGAAGTTGCAACTGAACTCATTTGTACAAATGTGTAGTTACTAGTAAATACACTGCTGCAGGGAATGAAGCTCAGATGCATTTAAAATCTGTTTTTACTGGCTTTCCTTGCATCTTAAATGTTCCTTTAAATTCATCTTCTTACTCATGCTTTATTTCAGAAGCTCTTGTTCTTTTGGAAAATGCAGGGTTTAAAGAATAATGCCAAGTAGCTCTTTTGTTTGGCTCAAACCTATACGGTTTGGAGGGGAGATGCGTTTTGACAAAGACAAGAGAAAGAGAAATCTTTTGTGTCAGAATGTATTCAGTTTGTCGTCTTTATGTTGTGCTGTGTAAAGGTAGGAAAATTAGGAAATGAAATAACTAGTGGAGTTTCATTGTTGAAGTTGAGCAATGTTGATGTGTGCACTGGGGGAAGATGAGGAGAGGAATTTACAAGCTGTAAATGTGGGGATGTTAATTTGGGTAGAATAGATCTAAAATTTTTAATTCAGAGTGCTCTTAATTTAAGGATTAAAAGGCTTTTTTTTTTTTTTTTTTTTAAAAGGCAGTTAATATGGTTAGGGTTTTTTTGTTTCCTGTCAGTAAGTGGTTCTGGATTCAGATCAGTTTTTGAGCGAGATACAGAATACAGTAATTATTTTTATGGAGCAGGAGGAAAAGATTTTGATATGGTCTTCTCCAGGTTCTTTTCTTTTTAAAGTTACCTGTACTTGTAAATCACCTCTGTTGTTACTGTTTTCAGCTTAGCCTGTACAAGACTGACAGAATAGTTTCCTCTTCGGCATTGATTACAGCTAAGTCTTCAGAAAAAAATCTTGTATTCTTGGTTAAGAAATATGGTGGAAGTGAAATGTAGACCCATACGAAATAATTGTAAAGTTCCTGCATTTCTGGTGTGGAATCCAGTGTGGAAGAAAAGGTTTTAGTTGGTGGCCAACAACTGGTGAAGACAATCTGAATTGGCTTGTTCTTGTTTTATTTCTCACTGGCAACTCTGGAAGTGGCAAACATAACATTTGTGGCTTATGCTTATACAGACAAAATATAGCTCCCAACATGAAACACGTTAACAGCTATGCTGTGTATAGGTCTTTAGATTTAGGTTGTCTCTTAATCTTCAGAGTTTGACGAAAAGATTGTTGTTACTATTTCAGAACTGAAGCTATAAGAGAAACAAGATTAAGGGGAGGTGGGTGGCAGAAAAACACCTCTTGTAATGAAAAGTGGCAGTCACAAAGTTCTGAGACCTTTCAGTTATGAGATTGTGTTGTGTCTTTGTGCACCTGGGAATTCTTTCAAATGCAAGCAGATTGTGGTAAAGGTCTAAATTATTACTTCTCTAATTCTCTGTCTACGTTAAAAGCATGGTCTAGATTAAGGTGGTACTTTTAAAATTTACAAAATCTATTAGGAAAAAGCCATGGGATTCTGTATGGGAGTGTGCAATGCATTCATGAAGCACCATGTTTCCTATTCTCCATCAGCAATAACATCATTTATACTTACAGTTTTTAATAACCATTGTGACACCTGTGCCAGTCACCTGTCCATCTCTGTATAACCATTCTTTCAGTACCATTTACATAGAAAACATGAAGTCTGTGTTTTAAGCATTTTTGAGACTGTTTTTATTTGGGTTACCTTATTAGAGAATTGGTGTCTTATCAGAAATTAAATGGGCTATAAACACCAGCAGAGCTCTTTCCCCTGTGCACATCGTGAGTTTTGCCTTTCGGACAGGAGGTTTAAGAACTAGAAATTGATGTGACAAGATAAGCTTGCCATGCAGGGGAAAATTCCTTATAAAGCAGATCTTTTTCCCTTACTGTTAAAAATGATTCTTGATTTACCATTTGTGGTTGCAAATTGCTAGGCATGAGAATTCATAAAATGTTGCTTTCCTGGAAGAGAGTTGGATACATAGGATCAGAGTTACTACTTTTTTTACTGGGGAGTTGATGCTCTGATAGGTTAAATTTTTTAAAAGACTTCTTTTTTAAACACGGCCCACCCCTGGCCCCCACCAGTAGAAATATTGAGTTAAGATAGATGGGTAATTGTGTCTCTCTTCATATAGAAATCTGAGTAAGTGTGGTCTGTTCACAATTTAAAACGCTGTTCCATAGCTATATATAGAGGTTGCCTTCGGGAGAGCAGTTTCACAAGTGGGGTATCGTGGACTAGCAGCTGCATGCGTGATATATTGTCACTGCATTTTGTATAGATATTACTTCTCTGGAATATTTAACTGATAGAATAGGAACTTGTTTCAATGTTACGAGACCCGGAGGAGTCTCTTCTCTCTGGTTTTGAACTGAATATGTTACCTTTTTAACAGATTAAGAAAATCTAATCAGTTCAATTTAATTGTAGCATTTCTTGATACACCAGGGAACATGGTACAGCCAGCTCCAAAGTTATTTGATTTTGCTATTTCAAGCACTGTTTTTCCAGCGGGTCCTGAGCATGGTGTTCTAACGCTTTTTTTTTCTTTTTGCTGAAGGAAAAAAGAAAAGTTAATAAATATAGCATCTTAATATAGTGAAAGGCAGAATTGATTTTCAGGAGACAAAATCTAATTATGAGTATCTTGGTGGGAGTTCTTCCTTTCTTTAGTTTAGCATGTTATAAAAAATGGGATGGAGAATGTAGTTTGTGCTCTCAGTTTTGACGTATGGAAGGTGTAATAGCACAGGGATCCTAGATCTTGAGAGCAGGCAGTAAACTTTGGGCTCATTGTCTACTGTTCTCACCAGTTTAGGAAGAAGATGGGTTTTCAGAGGAGTCCCAAACTTAATTGAGTTGAGGTTAGTCTGTATGCCTTTGGAACTTGGCAAGTACTGGCATAAGTTTGGTGAAGTAGCTTGATTGTTTGGAGGGTAGAAAATAATTATGTTTGAGGCATTCTTCCTCCCTGCTTGCCATATCTCAGGCTGTAAAGCAATGTCCTGCCCTGTCTATATTTCTGAGGGGAATATAAATATTGATGCTCAGAGCTTGGCTGTTTATTTTCTGGGGGCTTTTTTGGTAGGATTTGTACAAAATTTAAACATGCGTTATTTCAGAATTCGAGTAATCTATTTCCTGGATTTAATGGCTAGGAAAAAATGATGCTAATAAATTTCCACTAAAGTCAGACATGGAGAAATTACTTCAAATGACAATAGCATGCTCCCTGCGTGAACCTGTGTACTCTGAGTTTGAAATTGACTTGAACTAAACTAAAGGCATTCACAAATTCCAGGTGTGAGTGTTCTGCAGAGAGAAGTAGATGCTGCTTTAACTTCATTAGCTTTGCCGCCTTCTCCATAGAAACAGTCTCACAGTATGCACATGCTCGGTTTGCCTCTCATAAAAAATAGTACCAGGATTTTTTTCCAGCCAGTGGGGGTGATCTGCCCAATAAAATCAGTGAATTTTGCCTTCAGCTAACATCAGTGCTTGGTTTTTAGAAAGAGGACTTCTGTTTGTTCTAATTGGAAATAACTCGGTGAAGATAAATTGGCTGTCAAATCCTAAGTAAGCACATCGCGTTGATACTGTGCAAAAAGTTATTTCTCTCACATGTATTTTGGAAGCTATAGCTGAGCTGTATCAGAATGAATGTGTTTGAGATGGTGTGGGAGGTTTTCTGTCCCCTGCTGGCAGGTAAGCCCCCACACGGTCTCTCACTCTCCCCCAGTGGCATAGAGGAGAGGATCAGAAGACCAAAAGCAAGGAAAAGCCCCCAAACTTGTGGGTTGAAATACAGACAGTTTAATAAGTGAAAGAAAAAACAAACAAACAAAAACCAAGTGATGCAAAAGCACCACCAGCAGACCAATTCCCAGTCTGTCTCCGGGCAACAAATACTTTGGAAAAAACCTGCCCTCCAGTTTTATTACTGAGCATGACGTTGTATGGTATGGAATCTCTTTGGTATTTCAGGTCAGCTGTCCCAGCTGTGTCCTCTCCCAACCTCTTGTGCACCCCCTTGCTGGGGTGGCAGGAGCCTTGATGCTGTGTAAGCACTCTTCAGCAGTAGCTAACACGCTGGTATGTTATCAACACTGGTTTGGTCACCAGTGTAAAACACAGCACCATAGGGGCTGCTGGGAAGAAAATTAACTCTGTCCCAGCCAAACCCAGTACAATCTCTGCACCTTATTCCATGTTATTTGCATCATGCTGAGGTGAAATCTTGGGGAGTTGTTTATTTTGTCCTGTAATCTGTGTATTTGGAGTGTGGGGGATATCTGGGATTCTGAGGGGAGCATCATACAGTGACCTTGTCTATATTTAGGTTAGTATCATGAGACCTGAGCATGTCAAGCATTATACATCGCTGCTGAGGGATTTCATGGGGGACTTTTCACTTTTCCTTGGTATTGTTATGTCATAGAAAACTCTGGCCTGCATTCATCAGCTCTGTAACTCAGGACCTCATGAAGCAAACAGGAGTGAGATCGGTTTCACAACAGCAAAAGAAAGGAGCATTGTGAGCCTTAAACTACCTTTGTATGAACACTTGAAACATTCTGTACCTGCTCGGTATTTAGGGTACATATTCAAGTAGCATTTGCAGCCTTATGTGAAAAAAATCACAGGACTCTGTTTTAATCCTTTCCACTCTAGACAGAGCAGGACACTTAGCGATACGCCATAGGCATTTAGGATGTAGGTAATTTGTTGCTTATAGCCTCTTGCTGAGCAAGCAAAGACCTGCTGCTGCTGCCTGGAGTTCTCACTCAGGACTTGACAGAGAAGAGTGGTTGTATCCCCCATAGAAAGGTTTGTAAATCCTGGGTTTTTAAGAGTTTTACAACACTGCCTATTTCTGGAGGGTTTATGCTTTGCTTTTAGTCTTTATTCAACGCACCTGTTTCTACCTTAATGTGCGCAAAGATAAATGCTTTTTTTTGGTATGTCTGTGTAAAGTCCAGTTAGTGTGTTTAGTGTCATCCTTTATTTTAGCTGTGATTTCAGTGTACTGATGATAAGGAATTTTTTGTAAAAAAAACTTTTGGAGTAGAAGGTAAAAGCTCCCTGTTAAGGAGAAGCTTTTTCAGGACCTTGTTTGTGTTTCTGTGAGCTTCTCTGCTAAGTCAGATGGACTTTTTGTATCAGTTTTAGCAATATAAAGGCAGCAGTGAGTCACAACAATGTGCAGAGACCACTCGTACATGAAACATGGTTTCTCCACCTCACTTCTTTTATCTCTGACTTTCTTGAGGTTAGAGGATTAAGTGTCTATATAAGAAAGGAAGTGAGAAATATGCAACAAATGTCAAGTCTGACCACTAGCCCAAGTTTTGGGTGGAAAGAAACAGTTTAAGTTTTGGAGACTGGTAAGGGAAGAAAAAAGCCTGCAAAAATGCTTGCCTGTCTGCTCATGGGGGGGTGTCTTTGCAGTAACCTCGCCTGAGTAATGGTTGGTAACATCTGGCCTATTAATTTGCAGGTAGAATAGGTGTAAGTTTGTTGGTTTTGATATGTTAAATTCCTTGGGGAACTGTGACTATTTTGTTTTTAAAGCAATTATGATTGTCACTTTGCTTTTTTCTTTTCACCACCTTAAATGCTTCTTTCCCAGTCAAATTTAGAAGGTAAATTGGTGATTTTCCTAATACAAACATGGTAAAAGAAATTTTTGAGGTTATTTTTCTTTTCTTCCTTTTAAAGGGCTGACAAGACTGCATTTGTGTCAGCTGCAGTCATGGAAGTCTGTATTGTAGAAGTACACAGCTACAGGAGTCAGCTACATGGAGGTCTTTGCCACTGGAAGAGAACAGCCCCTCATTCTAGGAAGTGTCTTTTAAATGTGCACTTGGCAAATTTGAATGTATGAAAACTGCAAATTGAGATGACAATGGAGTTGATCCATATTTTTTATATTATATTGAGCTATTAGCAACTATCAGCAATCTTTCAGTTAATTGCAGAGGCTTTTTGCTTTCTTTCTGGTCTTTTTCAGGAATTATGTTAAAAAGCTACATGTATTTTTCATTCATTCAGGTTGAAGAGATAACTAGGGCATGTAATTAGAGATGAGCAGAGGTTGGAATAAACCTAGAAAAACAACGGCTGTCTAGCTTAAAAAGATTTATCAATATATAAGAATAATCTTTGTTTATTTTCCATAAGAAGTTGTTAGTTTTAGGTAATGTTACAGTAACTGGTCCTAAATATTTTTCTTAAAATGCAGATGTTTGTGAGTATTGTGAGCTTTAGAAAGTGTGTGGTAAACATAATCTCATCTTCCTGCTGTGTTGAAGAGGAAATTGCAGATGAAACCCCAGTCACCTGTGTGCTGTGGTATTAAATATTTTCTCTGCTCCATGTTTTTGTTGTCCTTAGACACTTTTAAAGCTCCTGGAGCTGATGGTCATATTCTCACACCTCCACGCTCTCGTGAATATTGTAGATGCTTTTTTTAAAGTAACATGGAAGGAGTCTGTACGTAGTCCGAAGAATAGTCTTGGTTATACAAAACCCAGAGACAAGTCTGTCTTGTCCAGTTTCTCCAACACCATGTGAACGATTTGCAGATGTGCCAGGTGGCACCAGGTGACCTGTTGCGAGGTTCAACAGTTGGCATTTGGGTTGAGAGCTGCACTGAGTTCGGAACTGGGCTGAAATGAACTTGTTGCTTAAGGCTTGTTTTCTTGTGGCTCTGTTGTTAAGACCTAGACAGTATCAATGGTGTTGGTACTGCCAGGAAATAAAAAAAAAAAAAAGGCTAAGAGACTGGAGGCCCTGTGTTCCCTTCTGGCTCCAGGACGGTCATTTAAATGTAGCAGTAAATAGCCTCTTGATTGCAGGATGAGAGTCAGGACCTTTGTCCATTTCTCCTGTTTCATTTGAGAAACTCTTTTAACTTCTAACTTAACAATAAAAGAGCAAAAGCTTCATGCTACCTATAGGACATCTGAATATGCAGTATGCTAAGAAAACCTTAGGATATGTCTCAGTTTAAAGAGTGCCTTTTTTTTTTTTGCTTTGTGTGATGATGACTTAGCAGTGATACTGAAAAAAGACTGTTTGAACTTTGAAAGAATAGGTTTTTAAATGTGGGGGTCAATATATTTTTATTTGTGTAATAAGTCTTCCCTGCTGCTCTTAAAATTCCTCAGTTTTCTGTCTGTCATGCTCTTTGTATTTCATTTTAAATTTGACTTAAAGTTAGATCTGATTTGTCTGGATACAGATCATGGACTTGATTTTGTCCAGAGTGATGTTCTGGAACCTTATCCTGTGGATGGCAGAGTATTGGCCCCTGTGAGGAAACTTGTGTCTTGATTTGGCTTTGGGGTTTTTTATTGGGTTTGTTGTTAGCGGTGGGGTGTATTTATACAACCCCCAAGCAAAGCCAACAGCTCCAGCCTTTACTGTGAAATCCTCTCGTGTTCCCACCCCCACAGTGACAGCAAATCCTCTCAGGAAGTGACCACATGGAGGCTTTGTGAAGCTTTGCTGGTTTATTTTAGTACCCTCTATTGACAATAAACCTCTTACAGTATGTTTTTGCCTCTTGACTACTTTGCAATTGTTGGAGGGAAAAAGCTTCCATTAAAGATGATCTTTTCCACTGCAATTTTATGTTCTTGTATTATAGTTATCCTGTGTAATTGGTTGAAAAGTTTATGCCTCATTCTGCTTATGAAAGCTAATACAACTTATGTAATGAATAGCTTTTTAGTAAATACTCAAGCTTTTTCTGCAGAAAAGCGCTTTGAGGCAATCCTGGTAGGAAATGTTAGTTGCATAGATCTAAAGAGCGTCTGTGTGTGTGTATTGTTTTAAAATGTCTATTAACTAGCAAGATCAGAAAAAAATAAAAAAAGGCAATTTTGGTGTGTATGTAAGAATAAACTACCTCCTTGTTAATTGTCCATCCATTACAATATATTTCTTGTTCCTTGAGATGGCTGGATGGGTATTTATTATGTGTTTTTACTCTTGTGGCATTGAACAAAAAGTTTATAAGGATGTTGCTAACAAATCCAATGGATTGCAGAATGCCTTTTCTTTCCCCATGAGTTTCCTGTTCTGGAAGAAACCACGTTCCCGTTTTGAGATCACAACATACTCTTCTTGACAGTATGGCTCTGAAAAAGAGATGGAAGTGGTAAAAATTTTGCTTTCATCTTGCCAGATTATAACGTAGCTGTGACGTGACAATCACCTCTTAAATGTATGCCACTGAATGCTTGTGACAAATTCTACGCGGGTGTAAGTTGGCTCCTTGCACCTCACCTGATGCTTAGTAATTTAAATGCCATGGTCTAGCTCATCTGAAAAGAGGAAGCAAACAGTTTCATTCAGGCGTTTTTTTTTTTTTTTTTTTAATTATTTATTTAGTGCAAAATTAATAAGGATTTTAGTCTTTCTCCTTGAGAGAGAATTTGCACTGGATATTTTCATGCTGTAGGATCATAGAAATGTGATTTGGAGAAGACTGCTGGAGGTCACCGTTTCCAGCCCTGTGCTCAGAGCAGAACCATCACCAACACAGACCAGGTCAGCCATGACTTCGGCCAAGTTCTCAAAAACCTTGACAGGTTCCTCAGCCTCTTTGGGTAACCTGTTCCAGTGCTATAGGATGTCCTTGTGAATAATTTTTCCATAATGTCCAGCCTGACAGCTTTTGGTTGTTGGCCTGTATTTTGTCTGCTATGACCAGGAAAAGTGTGGCAAATAAACATAACTTTCTGCCATTCATGTATTTACAGTTTTTTGGGGGAGTGGGTGGGTTGTGGATTACAGGATTTTTTTCTGGCCAAAACCATGTACTGGCTCAGCATCACCTCCTGTAGTTTTCAACAAGTCTAGATACTATAAAACAGAGTTTAAATATATCTATATTTTTGCTTTGAAGAACAATGCATACCTCCCTGTGTTTGGGCTTTATTCTTAAGTATACTGGATGATTTCTTTCTTAATGTTGGTCTGTGAATCAGAAGGCTGAACATCCTGTGCATGTTTCTTAAATTGTATGAACTGTGATAAACTCTTAGTGCCACATCCTTTTCCATCAGGGGTTAGTCTATCAATGTCAAAGGCTAAAAATATCTTGTATTTTCAAAAACAGAACAATCTTTCTAGGCTGATTTAAACAATGGCATTTTTTATGAAGTGGCAGGAGGTTTTCAGTTTTCCCATTTATAATTTTTACTGTAGAGATTCTGAACAGGATTATAGTTCATTGTTCTATCTTACATACAAATTCTAAAGAAACAGACACTTTTTAACTGTGAGAGAGATGGTTTTGGAGCAAGTTTTTCCTTTGAGAAGTGATGTGGTTAGAAGTACTCTTTTCTTTCTTGCTGTGTCAGCTGTCTGTATGCACTCATACTTTGCTGTTGAGAGTGGTGGTAAGGTTTTAATTCTGATTAGGTCAGCTTGAAAAGTGAATTAAAAATATGTTTAAAGTCCATAGAAAGGGAATTGGATTCACTGGGGCACCCATAATCATCACTTGTGGTTTTCCGCACGTATTAGAGAAATCTTAATAGCTAAAAGAAGTCTAGTTGAAAAAAAACTTAGGGACTATTCAGAGTTTAAATGAGATGAGGTTTTTTTGATTTTTGGAGTGTTTTTGTTTTATTTGTTTGTGTTTTTACTTTTGGCAGTAGTAAACTAAGAACTGGCAAGTTCATGGTGTAGATATTTAGTAAAAAGAACATTCAGATAAAAGATTGTCCAGCGTTGTATAATGATCTTTTAATTTAATTCTGTGCTTTAATGGGATTCTTAAAAGCAATAATTTTAAAATAAGCCTTTATTTTTAGTGTGCAAAATGTGTGTGTAATGCACACTGGTGGTTTGCGTAGATTATCTAACTTTCATGATCTAAAATTAACTTGAATAGGTGCTAAGCTGTGAGTTAGCAAGTCCTGTTGGTGTAGAGTGTAGCTATTTTCTATCTGGGAGGAGAACTTAAAAAAAAAAAAAAAAGTTGCTATCTTCGAGTATAAAGGTGCATCCCCGAAAAGTGGTTATTTTTGTGCTTATTTGAATCTGATGTCATAAATCCATGAGGGATCATTGTGGATTGGAACTTAATGGAAGGCTAAGTTATTTTCAGGTTTGATGGACATAAGGTCTTGGAAATCCTGGCTTTTCTCTAAGTTTTTAAGTTACGCTGGAAAAGTTTGTTCTGTTGGGTGATACTGCTTGTAGAAGAAAACTTTTTTTCCCTATCTAGACCAGAAGAAAAAGTACTCATGATGGGGGGC